>NW_024115284.1:50000-64998 GCF_003073215.2 Triticum urartu
ATTTGACTGGGATTCGTTCTGGCTCAGATGGCGAGGGATTGCTATAACTATTTTTAGAAGCATTAATGAGATCTCTTTTTTTCACAAAGTGATATGGAAAATCGTGCGGAAGAACCTATATGTAAAAATAATTCCAGATTCCCATCATACATTACCAAACTTCCAAATAAGAATAAGCTAAAAATGGATAAATACCTTAAGGAACTGGAAGCAGACCCTAATTATAAAGGGCAACCTCCTAAACCATCAGTATTCCTTGTAGGTGACATTGAAACCATTTCGTTGTTGGATCGGAACTATGTTCCCGCGGAGATAATAGAATCCAAAATCTTCCCCACCACCACGCTTATGCAGCCGCCTTTATGACTGTCAATTCAGACAAGAAACTATCAAAGATTTATATTAATCATTATAGTTCCCACGAATACATAAATACGCACCCATCATTTTATGATCGAAGTGATTGTGTACTCCAAGCATTCATAAATGGAATACTTTCTGTTGTAAGCAAACAAAGAAAGTCACTAATTATTTACTTTCATAACATGAGTCGATTCGATGGTATTCTGATGACCCAACATCTTAGTAAGTTTCACCCCGACTTGAAAGTGGATACTGTAATGCGAAATGGTATTATGTACGAGGTTGCTGTTTCTAGACGTGTTCAGGACGGTAGGAATAAATCACGTCTCCTTTTCAAAATGCGGTGTTCGTTGTTGATTCTCCCTGATTCGTTAGCAAACTTAGCTAAACAATTGTGTTAGGAATAAGAAAGCGATGTCGGCGGAAGAAATACGAAGAAACCTATCACACTTTTGTAGTATAGACGCGGTGCACCTGATTTTATAGGCATCGGAATGGGTTTATCTTGGAAGATCTTGACTTCTCCGTGCCTTCTGCCTCCGACACATCATATCTCCTATGCCGACCTCGTACTTTTGATCACTTCTTCCTTACGAATTGTATCTATTACGAATTGTGTCTATTTAAGCTTTTTCTCGATTGATATTCATTTTTTCATCTATCTCATGAAATTTCCCTTCTATTAAGCGATAAAGAGCAATTGACGAAGTCAGCAGGAAGTCCGTCAGATGACGGTATGGATCAAAGGAATCCTCCTATCTTCGACTGAACACCCTTTTACTGGGATTTCGCATTCCTATTCCGATTGGCAGAAGCCTTTCTTTATGTTTGTGCCACCCTATGGCGATTTCTTACTCAACGCTTGCACTTTCTTACCAACTCTTGTACAAGTTAGGTTCAGCGTTGTTCTGACGATTAAGATTTCTCTGTTTGACGGTTTTTACCTTCAACAACCTTTGTTGCATCACTTCTCGATAGCTTTAGTGCTCGGAGAGTAAGCATAGCATATTGTCAGCTAGTTATTTATTGATAGCAAACAGCTAGTAGGTCAAGCCGGAGCCTTCACTCACTCAGCTTGGGTCAGCACCGTATCTCTAATTGGCGGAGACGAACTCCAATCCACCCACTTCATTTGTTTCCCAAGGAGGGTCATCAGCGAGTCCGCTCTCCCCAAGGTAGTTAAAAGGTGTAGGTACGCATTCCCCTGCACCAATGTACCGAAGCACTTTACCTTTAATCACTAGACGGGCTCAAGCTAGGGTCCTATTTTCGTTCTCCATGACTTCAAAGCTGCTTCTCTTTATCAATTTTGGACAGTTCTATAAACATTGGTACTAGGGGTTCTATGACCAAAAATCTTATATATTTTTTTCTCCTGGCGTTTATGTATTTATTATCGCTGTCTAAATGCGATGACTGTCATCAGCAAGTATCCAGTGCCCATAGTCGAAGAACTCCTGGATGTCTGGTGCCTCATGGTTTTCTAAACCCGATCTCAGAGCTGGTTATCACCGGATTCGTATGGCAGCTGGCGATGAATTCAAAACAGCCTTCCAGACTCTGGAAGGGCACTACGGGTACAAGGTCATGTCCTTCGGCCTCGCGGGAGCACCAGCCACCTTCTTGGCAGCCATGAACGCCACTCTCAAACAAACCCCTTCTGTGCAAATGCGCCCTGGTGTTATTTGACGACATTTTAGTCTACAGTGCCTCTCTTGAAGATCACACAATCCACTTGCAATCAGTGCTTGAGTTGTTAAGAAGGGATCAATGGCAAGTCAAACGCTCAAAGTGCTCTTTCGCTCAACGCCGGTTATCCTATTTGGGCCATACTATCAGCCAGCATGGGGTTGGCACTGAAACCCACAAAATTAAGAACATTGCCAACTGGTCTTCTCCGCAATCAGTCAAAGAAGTCCAAAGCCACTGACACATCTCCAGAAGAAACATGGGGAGATCCTGAGCTTTGAGGCAACTAAAGAAACAGGATGCTTTTCAGTTATATTTAAGAACAGAAGAGGAAGACAAAGCAACCCTAGGATTTCTCTGCTCCCAGTTCTTAATTCGAAAAGCTCGACATAAACCCAAGGACGGGTAACCACTACTAAACCAGGATCTCCATCTCTTTGAATAAAAGCCATCCTTTCCATCGACCAGCCTACGAGCATCTTCGGTACTATAATGAAGGACGTTGACACTATCCCATTCTACGTAGCAGGGGTAATTCCAGAAACATCCTATCTAAAATCATTTAGAGATAAGTTTCTATAGAAAGATAAGCGGGTGTACAAATGAACTTTCTTATGATACTATGATACTTACCACTCATTGGATGGGACCGGTGGACCATTGATTGATAAAAAGTAGTAAATAAGACCTTTTCTCGCAGGTATGAGAGATTGCACAACCTTGCCTTGAACGCTTGAAGTTCTAAATAAATCTGAAGAGGAAGGCCAATTGTATCATGTCAGCAATGGTACTCTCCTGGGCTATAGACTGTCACCTGCTTCAAGGTATCTTGCTTGTGAAAGCAGAACAAAGAAGAAAAGAACGAAATGGCGGTTCATCAGTAGTCAAAGGTGCAGACTTCATTCTTTGTTTCCTTCCTCCTCTACCATTACGTTTTGCTTTTTAGGACTACCTAAAGGAAAGGAATAGAATGATCCATAGTCGTACCTACTTGAGGGCACCGAATGCATACAGCTTACGTCAACTTTATATATATATAATTATTGATTCCATTCACACCCTTTAGGAACAGGAAACGGAGAACTTGTTGCTTTCTTCTATTTTTGCTGTAGCTGAGGACAACTTAGATTGAAATGATTGACTTGATCTAGGTACGTGGTCCAAACGGATAGGTAAAATTACCCAGAGGGAGCCCTAGTTTCAGCATAAAAGGAAGAAGTCGGGTCCACGCGCTTCCCCTTATCGGCTTGATCTTCTTCTGCCCCTCGGTAGAGTGAGTCTACTTAGCGAACTGGCAGGACGCGGAGATCGATTGATCAATATGCATATCGAGCATCTATAGTTATTCTCTCTTCCCAAAAGATATCTCAAGTCGCTTCCAACGTTTTGATGAGTAAGGGAGGGTATTTTCAACAAGATAACTATGGACGACCATCTTCCAATTTCCAATCTATATCTTTCATTGGGTAAGTAAGGGGAATAAGCAAGAACGGTGGAAAGCTTAAGAAAGTGCTAGTTCCTTTGCTGCGAATGGGTAGAATTGGTATCCCCAAAAGGTTGTTCTCTTAAAACCTCTGGCAAGGGGATGTGGAAGAGTTCAAGTCTATCCCTTTGGTTAACCTACTGTTGTTATACATCTCTACTATTATGGGCCACCACTTACTTAAAGGAAGTCGAGTACACATCTCCTTCAACCTGAAGGGTGAGGACCTGCAACGACGTAACGTTTGAAAGAAAAGTAACCAGCATAGGAGAGTGATCAGAAAGCATACGACTCGAGGGAGGGTTGGCTAATCAAATTAGAATGAAGATTCCGCTCTATATGATAAACGTTGGTTGACTTTGATATGAAGTGTTGATTGTGTTTTCTATTTGTTCAGACCCCGATAGTGCTTCTTGTTGTGACTGAAGGAAGGTTCATTCTATGCAAGATATATGCTAGTTTATAAGCATGAGACCCTCCTTTCGGGCCGGTAGACAGAGGCCTCAGTTCCAACGAAATGGGGAGCAAAAAGAGGTCGTGTCATACCATACAGATGAAATGAATGAAAGATATTCCTGTTGTTTCTGTGCCTATTAGTACTTCGCTCTGACCACATCAAGAGGAGTAGTTTGTTTTTCTTTTGTAAAGCGAGCCCAAGGAAATATATAGGAGAACATAGCTTGTTTTGTAGTAAGTAAATTCAAAGGCTCAAATCGTCTATATCAATGCAAGTCTAGCTGGATGGAGTGACTCGTGCTTTCGAACCATAAACTAATGCCGCCTCTCAGGAGCGTGTGTTACTATTCCATTCTCTGGAGCACAATCCAACGGAAAAAAGCATGTTTCCAACCTACACCTTTAGTTGTTCCAGCTCGTGAGGAAGACGACTATGGAATTCAGATTTCCTTTCTCTCGAAGCAAGCCAGTCCTTAATTAATGATAGGGAAGGAAGGAATTGCTCTTAGGCTTGTGAGTCTTTTTATCATACGGATGGGTCGTACAACCCTTACATGGTCTCTTGGCATAAAATTGGGTACTTTTCGTCTATGGCGAGATGGAAGTTATCTGCAAAGAATGCCAACTTAGGACCGTCAAAGTGGAAATCGTATCAACCCACCGAAACCGCTCTTTGGAATGGAATGCATAGTATTGTGCATTGGAATGGAAAAGTCGAATAATCAAGACATGGATCTAGTATCAACATGACCCAACTTCCATTCTCATGACCCAACTTATTCAATCACTTCCATTATCTTTCTATTGCTACAAATCGACAACAAAAAACATCCCTCGGAATTCCTGTTCGATAGGAAAAAATAGCTCTTCAACCAGAAATAGCAAGCAACATGTTTTTCTTCTCTCTTCCGGGCACACACCCTATCGGGTGACGCCACTGACAAACACCCTAAAGGGGAACGCAACACCTCCTATAACAGAAAAAGCAATATCGGAAATCTTTAAGCAACTAAAAAAGACGTATACTAAAAGATATGTGTTGAAAAGGGATGGTCAATAACAAGATGAACTCCATGCCCAATCTTCCCAATAGTATTGCTTAACTCTTGAATTGATACACTTGTTCATGGCATCTATTCTCTATCTTCACTTTTCACCTTCTCATCCTTAACCTCAGTGATCTGTTCCTCCTAGACATCCTTCTGCGTACAAAAACAGAAGAAGAAGAAGCATGGGCGTTAATCAATAGAATAGTTTAGTTTCATAAGTCTTTTTTGATTGGTATACCAATCATGGTTTATAGGGAAATAGTTAGAATAGGAAAGCTCTGTTAGTTAGTAATGTTTGGGTTTTTGTTTACGGCAATAGTACGTTTCTTGCTTGTCATATTTAGAAAATAAGCATCAGTTACATTTGACGTCCAGCCTTTTTATAGAAGAGAAAGGAAGGTTAAGGGCAAGGGCGCAGCATAATATATAAGAAAAACTTGATCTTTGAGGGGAAATTTTTCCAACTAGACCGATAAATGAGAAAAAGTACCAGTCATACCAAGAACCAAAGGCACCAGCTTTCATTGATATATATACCGTATCTTTTAGCTGAAAAATCTATGGATAAGAACCGGCTCTGGGAGGAGGGGTGGAGCGACAGAGCAATGAAAAGTTGGGATCTTTCCTTATCTTCGGTCGTGACGCCTTTTCCTTTTGTATGAGAAAGCGCTACAAAACATCCTTCTCGCGGGTTATCTTCTACTCAAGCAAGATCTCTCCTATTCTTCATCCACCAACTAGCAGGAACGTAGGAGCACACGAGGGTCATCATCTTCTGAAATGATTGGCTTTCGATCTGCTTTCCAAGAGGTGGTTTCTGACATGACCAGAAAGAGTGGAATTCTTGTTAGGATTGGCATGTCAAGTTGCTTTCTCGGACCCTAACATAAACCACCTTATCCTCACTCAGATTGTTCTTTTGGACTGAGCAGAAGCACGACCTCTATCTGACGTTTTCTCTATCCCTTCTAATCTCTCAATGGCATTTCCATCTCTCGATTCAATCAATCAAGTAAGTCCGGATGACACTTGTCTTTATTTAGTGTTTCCCCGGCTATTCAGCCATTACTTGCATCTCAGGTTCTTTGTACCCTTTTTTAGTGCCATGCACACTGAGGTTTCTGGCATGACCGAATCTTTTGAGAATATCGCTTATTACGTTAATTTCTTCATCTTGATGTACTCAATCCATTCAAATTCCATAATTCCAATGCTATAATCCCTATATTAAGATGAAGTAAGAAAGCATCAGTCCTCTTATTTTCTGTCTTCTATGAAAGAATGTAGCTCGCTCTTTCAACCCGGGGCCCCCTCTGGGGAACTGTTTGAGTTTTAGCATCGACCCCATTTCCTTTTGATCGTATTACGCTTGACTCGCTGCAAAACATTTCGCTTTCTGCGCCACGCTCGTACGTGGTTTACACTCCTAGCCTTTCATCTGACTTTGCCATCGAGCAATTGTTTGTTTTCAACTGGATTGGATTCTGAACCAAGAAAGATAGGCAACTTTCACTTGAAAGAAAGGAGCTTCAGAACTCTTGTATTCCACCGAATAAGAATAAGAATAAGAGCAAGAAGGGGCTATCTTTGTGAAGGGACCGGCACAAGAAAGTAGATCATATGGCCTTTCTTTCGCCAAAATCAAGTAAAGCCCCGGCCCAAGAAATGCAGCAAAGCAAGTCGTCTTTGGTTTGGAGCTAAATTCCTGGATGTATAGGCTTGATCGAGTGCCTTACCTGAAATCGATGATATAAAGTGGGCTCTTTAGCTTGCTCCAACAGAGGTCTCCTTCTCCCTTAGCAGCGAGACCAATCCCTACCTCTTTTCAATCAATCTTTCATACCGTATGCCTTCTCTACGCCTAAAACAAGTTCATGTCTCTCCTCTCTGAAGTCGGACCTTATTGAAAAGTAGTACACTTTCTTTCGTGGTGTTCAGGATCCCATGCTTTCTAGTTCACGCATGGCTTTCTCTAATGAAGCTAATGCCGAATTAAAGACCTTAAACGGAAAGACACAGGAGGTGGCGAAAAACGAAAAAAGAGAAAGAGCTTACAAACTTCTCTGAACCCGGTAGCCAGCGGAGCCCTTATTCATGGGTTAGGGACTAGCATTGAACAAAGTTGGTGACAGCCGAAGAAAAAGTGAAAGGGCAAGTAAATAATCTAAACATGCGGGTAAGCAGCAAAAAAAGAATAAAAGTAACGCACCCTACCTGTTAGTAAAGTAAGGCCTTCCAGAGCCTATCTAACACATACATACACGCGGATGAGGACACAGAAATAAATGGACGTCGATCCGGTACTGAAATTGCATAGCAAAAATGCAATATGTTCATACGTGATGAAACGCACATCATCCAATTCATGATTTAAGAACAAGAGAACGAGATATTGACTTTTTTACATCTGTAACTACATTCTCACATTTCTTTTTTGATCTCATGACTTTTTATGCGATCGGAAAACGAATGAGATCAGAAAGATAGGCGGACGACTTGACCATAAGGTCGGATGTTTCCGTGAGCAGTAAGCAGCGGATCTCCCCTTTTGGGGGAAAGCTGGTGGCCCTTTTGGCGTGTTAATTCTTTCGATGGGGCGGCCTTCTTCGTTTGGTAGATCCGGTCGAGGTGGTTTTCGTTTACCAGCGCGTAGGTGGTCTAAGTTCCTATGACCGAGTCTTTCTGGCCCCTGTGAACATATTTTCTTAATGTATTAAAGAGGGCCTCTCTAACCGGTGAAAAGTGGTAGGTGTTCACTAACGGCTATTCCTGGCTCGGCTCCGGTAACGCAATTCCGGGAGGAGTCGGTAGTTGGGCACTGGATCCCTTCGGACCTGGAGAACGTGTGACACTGGGTCAGGGTTTGGTGAACCAACAGGTCGCTCCTTTAGTTGAAGTATCGGGCCCCTTTTTCGTTGCCTAGGTTACACCTTTGGAATACCCCAGACGGGGATTTCGCTCTATTCCCCCCAATCTTCACTTTATGCCACGCCGACTCTCCCTCGTGGAATTAGACCAAGGGTCGAAGACCCATACCATAGGACCCCGTCTCCCGTATCTTATCTCTCGCGCGTATGAGATCGAGACACAGCCTTAGGGCTATGGGGAAAGTGGATCGATTGCCCTAGAATTACAACTACGTAGAGGGTCTCTACAAGTCTATAAATAAGTTCCAAAAAATTGATCGGTAGTAGTCCGGTCGCACCCGAACAATAATATTCCAGAGGGAAATGCACCTAAGATCAAATATTTTGAGCCGGCTTCCGTGGAAAATTCAGACTTTCTTTTTGATGCTGCGATCACATAAAAACATAAACTTTGAAGCTCAATAGCTAAATACATGGCAATTAAATCATGAGCCGGGATCATTAAGAGCATACTGCGAGTAGGAAGTGGAATTAATACAATGAATTCAAAAGCATCAAACCTCTCTTTTTCGAAAAAATTGAAACACATCGAAATGGTACCAGCCGTACTTAATAATAGAAGGATTTGGCAGAAATATGTAAAATTGTCCCTCCTAAAAAAATTATTCCAGAATAAATGGGCAATAGTTAGGAGAGGTGCGCCAGCGGCGAGCAGAAGCAAGGTTATTAGATACCGAAGGAAAGCCCGGCCAGAACCACACGTGCAAGTTTCCCTGCATGTGGCTCGTCCGTGATAACTTCTTCGGATTTGCGTGAACTAGCGGACCGATCACTAAGTGGTTAGTACCTCCAGCATGAGCGAACCTTTTCAGAAAAACTGGTTAGGAATGGGCACCACTATCCCAGCCCGGATCCAGCCAGGTTCTATTGATCATGTCCCCTTCCCAACAGTTGTATCTTGTCTTGGGGCGTCTTTCTTTGGCTTTACTATCAAGCCAGACGCGGCGCCCTTTCACATTATCATCTACCGCCCTTTCTTTCCTCCCGTCCCTTCACGCATGAAAGATCGTCGTATGTATGTTCGACTTCGGATGCCGGTGGAACAGAATTGGCGGGAGTATATTATGGCAGGATCAGTCACTTGGGCAAACCAAAACCCTCCTCCAAGAAGAATTGTGCTATGCCCCCCCCGATACCCCTATAGAGCGAAAGAGCTGCCTGGTGATCCCTAGGTTGCAGCACGTCCGGTCGTTAACTCCTCGCTAGCTGCCACCGTTTCTAGGACCGACCGACGCCTCACCTGCATGCACAGGTACCTACGTAGTGTAATGTCAGTCGCACATTCATAATAGCGTTCGGACTCATGTGCCTTCCTGAACCAGGGGAGTTCCCTTGCTCCTGATGCGTATGATTAGCCGGCCTTGCAGCGGCAAAAGGATTAGGACGCCCCACTCATGCTAAGGTTCCCTGCGGTCCGGCCGCATTAGGTTAGGGAGCTGGGCGATAATAGCTCCTCCGCATCCCAAGCGCGCTGCCCTCCTAGGCGCGCAACACTAAGTAATCCAAGCCAACCCACATTACTAACTAACGGTGGATAATCATCTTTCTTAGAGGTACTAAATACAACTCCATGAATGAGCAAAATGAAGGTTGCGTTAATGATAAAGATCTCTGGGGAAACCGCTAAAAAAAGATTGAACATGTGGTTCCGAGTTTCGATAACTTCTTCTACTTTCATTTCCCCCGTCTTCCAAATCGCAGAGTTAATTCAAAAGCCTAGGTGTTATTACTGAGCTGCTGCTCTTTTTTCTCTAATTCCCTTCTCAGATCCTCCGACTACTCCTCCTTATCCTACTCACTCGAAGTTTCGTTGGTCATTTATTGTTTTTTTAGCCTCTTTGACAAAGTTAGTAAGAAGAAAAACCTCGATCTTCAGTACACTTCACACCCACACAATCTCTATTTGAAACTAGCACTCCATTTCCAGATAGCGAGCGATCGCTCAGCAATGATACCGCGCCGGACGAAGTACCTATCCCCGGGGACCATGCTTTTTTACCTGTTTCCTTTTTTTCTATACGAAATTCAAACGATTTCGTTTGTGTTCATGTTGGTGATTTCAGATATGAATGAGGCCGGTCGTCTCCCCTTCCTACGGGTTCCCCAGTGACACATCAACCACGCCCCTTCCTTTTCTCCGATCATAAATAACCTGATCTATTTCTTTCTAATTCATCCCCTTCTTTCTAATTCAAAAAAGAAAGGGGGCGGTAAGGCAGGCTCGCAACTTACAAAGGGCACTCGCTGCTCGCAGGCCTGCTCTTTCTATTATGATTTCTATGTCTATGAAAGCTCCTTTGACTCCAGCCCCATAAGCTATTATTTCACCTGCACCAGCTCTTGGTCTTTGTCCAGGACAAAGATATCGCAATAGTGGAATAAGTAAGTGCAAGTTGGTGATCGAAGCAAAGGAAAGATCAAGCCGAAGAGCTTACCTGGGGCCATCTAAGACGGTTGTAGTAAATAGCTTACACGACTGATCAGGCTCATCAACCTATGGAACCTCACGCTATGTTGCTATGATTATTTTATCATAAAAGCATGTCGGGCGAAGGAATAAAACGCGTACAACACTAGCAAGAAGAGACTTGCCAAAGAATTCGATGCCTCACAGGATCCTGCAAAAGCGGAGTCCAAAAAAGCACGAGTCGGGTCGGCGGTTTCAGATTCAGATAGTTCAGTTCAATCATCATCTGACACCTTTCGGTGCCATTCCTTTTGAAACTGGTGTTTCTTTTGTCAAAGAATTCGATGCCCCTGCGAAAAACCGAGTCAAGAAAGAGGTAAGGGTCGGGTCAGAGGCGGAACAGACATTCCAAGCAACCGAACCATAGATCCAGCTTTGCAGGACAAGCATAACGAAAGTAAGAATTTGGCCAGACATTCAAATAAACCCTATATCTAGAAATCCATCATCCCTGTCTGAACGGTCTAAGCATCATATCTTTTTCTTTTCACTTCCGCTGCATCGTTCGGACATCAGAAATAGCTACATTAGCAGCATCTCGCTACAACTCCCTTGGCAACCCTAGCACCAACAGGAACAACTCAGTTCAAGCTAGCAACAACTAACAATTTCTACTTCCTCGAACAAGAGCTTGCTTTTAATTCACGTTAGCTACATTCATTTTAATAGAAAGATGGGAAAGGCTAGGTTAGCAGAAGACTATGCTTGTGCCACAAACTTATTGCTTCGGAGAAGCATTTCTTCAATGAATCTTACTCAGTACAGTATTCATAAGGGACTGTATCTAAATATTCTGTTCTAACATTCCTATTTTGGTTGGAAGTTTCTCAAATGAAAGAGCACAACCCTTTCCATCACTTCTCTACATAGTGGCATTCGGATCTAGGAGCAGAGAAGAGAAGTCAATCGGAAGAATCGTAAAAGCCTGGAGCTCAAACATTGCGTTCTACACTTTACTTCTGTTTTGTATCTCTGAAACAGGAGTGAAAAGAAATTAGCTCATCCACCGCTAACTAAACAGGGCGAAACTAGCTCTTCTTTGGTTTCCCTGGGTCCAAGTTGGGGCAAAACCTTCTCTTTTCCCGCAAAAAGTCTATCGTACTAGGTAGCGCGACACGCGACATAGGTAGTAAAGTAGTGATTTTGGGCCCAATTTGTCCTTCTTTTTTGATTGGAATTCTTATCCTAGCTCGGCCTACTCACGAGATGTTAGCCTTCGGCCTGATTACATAAAGCATAGCACTTCTCATCGATTTGAATATTCCATTCCCTATTTCCTTGAGCGCTTTCACCATTACCCCATGGGTGCCAAGACCATCCCCCCGGCTCTTTCTTCTTCTACTTCATATAATAGAACACAAGGATCGAACCTACTTTGCTTTAAGTCTGTTTACTTTTTAACGCCGTCTACGGAGAGACAAGATGAGAGAGGAGAGAGGAAGTTGAACGACAAGAGCTGAAGAAGTCCAATCAAGCTGAGGCCTGGAAAGAGTTAAGAAAAAACACCTTCTACCTGCATTCATGGGTGCTCAACGATAGATTCCACATCAAGATAGGCAAAGCGGGATACAACTCGTTTATTACCTCAAAGAAAACAAGAAACAGGTCTTTTCTAATCATGGAACACGAGAATAACATGCACGGGAGAAGGATTTAGGGAAAGGTACACGCTGCTTTTTCGGAGTCTATAGGGGAAAGGTACACGATGATTTTTCGGAGTCTATAGGGGAAGATTCCACCAGCCCCAATTGCTTTGGGTGAGAGATCGAACCTCCACTCGTTTCTGGTTTCTGCTTTCTCCCTAGGGGAAGAAGATATGATACTTTTCGAAGAATGCAATCCCCGCATTCCGGCCCTGCTCTGCAAATCAACATCTGAAGATCTACGGGTCACCATAGTCTTCTGATCCACTAATAAGATTCTGCGCTCGAGATGATGTGATCTGAATGAAAAGATAGATACATCCGAGCTGCCCAAGGATATGGTCTGGGTACCGATCTGCTAGGATAAGGGGGAGATCCTAGTACTCAAAAGGCTGGGTAAATTTCGAAATTAAGCGAAGGAAATCCACCAATAAGAGAGTAATAGAAAATACTGTTATCATGAAGAAATTCTTTCAATCCATTAAGAAGATACTTAATTCATTATACAATAGAGACGGGGAAAAGATGATGATAAAAAATCCACAATAATAAGAAATCCAAGAAAAAAGATATAACGGATGAGGAAGGAGCTAAAGAACCTATCAACAATGATGCATCTAGTGGCAGTAATGATGCATCTACTTCTACTTCCCCTAACCCTAATGATGGTTCTAGTTCCACTAATGATGGAACAAATCCAAATGTGAAAACTAGTGCACCTAAGCACGACGATCATGGTATAATCCACCATTTTATATGGGGTGGTGGTAGTTCAAACGGTGGAGATAGTTCCAACAGTGGTTGGACTTCCTACTTGAATTCACCTATTGATAGATTTGTGAAAAATCGAAAAACATTTACCAATTTAGATCAAAGAGGTCTAAATGGTTTTATTGCCAAACTAATAGGGTTTATAGGTCCAACAACAATTGTGCTTCCATTCTTTTATAAAAGTTGGATGCCGATGATAGGTTTGTTTTCCATGTTTGTTAGAGAACCACACGACTTTCAAATAGGAGTTAGCGTACGACCATATACCACGTTTCACAATTATGGAACTCTAGTTATGGAATATGTATATATAAATTATTTGTTCCACGCTCAGGTAGGCTGGCGACAATATAAATGTATTATATTTGATAAGTTTAAAGAAATAAATGATTCGCTAGGTTTGTTTTTTATCGATAATATTTACTTAAGGGATACTTTTGACGTTATTCAGCGATTCTCACATAGCGGTCTTGGTTCGAAATCCCTTTTGAAACGTGAAATCGTAAACAAGTTGGTTGATGTAGTAATACCATTTTATGATGAGAATTCTAAGTCATATGTGTACGGTTATTTTGCTTTTCTAGTATACGCAGGGTTATTTTGTACTGTCTGGTATAAGTATATACCTTGGGATCCATATATAAAACCTGCTGATTTAGCTCCACCATCACTGGATGTATTTAACACCTATCATGCTGATGTCGTGGGTTATAAGAAGGTCACATACCTGATTACTAAGGACATTGTCCAAACAAACTATGGTAGACACCTTTAAACAGCCATCATTTAACGAAGTAGTAAATTCGAATGACTACTACCTTGATCAATCTGATCACAAAGTGCGTTTTTCATGCTTATGCACTAGTATCATGGTTTCTATGTTGTTAGTAACAAAAACACTTCTTCCACATTAAACAGTACTGCATAGATACAAGTTTAGCACAATGAATTTCTGAGTTATTTCACACAAGGAATTTACAAGCTAATGAAAATCAATAGATTTATAGGATATCTATCTAAATACGGCTCCTATCGTTTAAGGTTAGTAAATACATACTAGGAAATGCTCTTCAGGGATACCAGAACTGGAAGATCCTGTCAAGGGGAAACAGGACCTTAATAAGCGCCATCCCGAGACTTGGACTCGAGGGATGGTAAGATCAATAGGAGAAGGAGATATGATACAATTACTATGATCAGGATACCTTATATGAGCCATACTTATCCAGGGAATCAATCGCGTGAGGGTGTTGTTGATAGAGGGAGCTCTGGCCAGGAGAGGCTAGAGCGAGTGATAGCAACGGAAAGGTAAGATCAAGAAGGAAACAAGGCTTAAGAGGACCCTAATGCACCAATACTTTAGGCATTCCAACTTCCAATACATACTTATCATGGAATGAAATCCAAGAGGAGCAAGCATATCACTGAGAATAGCTAGCTGAAATCAAGGATGCTATCACAATATTCAATGGAATCGTTACATCGGAATAAGATAGACCCGCTTCGATGCTGTATTCAGTATGTCAGCTAGGAGCCAGAACTCACTATGCCATAGTCATACAATCAACCTGTGTATTAACAGCAATATCTAGACAGGCAGGATGGATTAATTATATTGATGGCCAAGATAAGGTGCTCAAAGGGGAAGCACTCTTCATCAAGTAATGACCCCTGGGGGCGGGTACTGCCAAAAGAAAGGAACGCATAAGCTCTTCTTCCTGATACGGTTCGAAAGTAGTGCAAAGAAAAGCGGTACTTCGGTCGAAAAGAAAGCTGCGAGCCTCAATAGCCTGGTTGGCGGTGACTGAATAGCCTGACAGCAGGGACCCACCGGATGGGCCACCGTATTTCACCAAAAAAAGTGTTTCCCCTTGACAGCTGGGACCCAGCAGCTACATCTTTGCACGCAAGGAAGTGCGTTTGAGGGAGTCCTGGATTAGGGGGTGTCCGGATGGCCGGACTATACCTTCAGCCGGACTCCTGGACTATGAAGATACAAGATTGAAGACTTCGTCCCGTGTCCGGAAGGGACTTTCCTTGGCGTGGATGGCAAGCTTGGCGATACGGATATGTAGATCTCCTACCATTGTAACCGACTCTGTGTAACCCTAACCCTATCCGGTGTCTATATAAACCGTAGGGTTGTAGTC
>NW_024115285.1:0-11257 GCF_003073215.2 Triticum urartu
CTCCGGGCTATCATGTTCCTCACTGTGTAGGCAATCCGCACTGGCGAATTCCTAACTCCTCAGTCAGAACAAATTCCTCAGATACTAGAAGAACTTCGTCTCTGCCACTGAAGAATATGATTGGACTTTATGAGATTTCCAATGGCTTCACTCGAAGGGATTGGTAGATGTAGGATTTTGAGTTGAGCATCACATGGAAATTTTTCCTTAATATTTCCTCGACCCCTTTTAACAGTATGGTGTTTTCTATGACTCAAGAAAGAGAAAAACAAAACTATGAAAACAAAAGTCTTCAAGCTTCATATTCCTCGCATGAATATCAAGTCTTCACGGACACACCAATTTCTTCACTTTCAAAGTCTTCATGAAAGTCTTCAGAAATACCAAAATCTTCAGTGGAAGATATTCATTTTTAGGGGTCGACTTTTCCTATAAATATCAAACTCCTCATAGACTTATAGACCTGTGTACACTCTCAAACGCATTAGTCCCTTAACCTATAAGTCTTCAATACACCAAAATCACTAAGGGGCACTAGATGCACTTACAGTATTAATTGCAAATTGATACTTAGTACAACCGGATTCTACAACAATTCAATGTCAAAAGCTAGGGGGACATCAAGATGCACGCAAACAAATTATTAAAATAAAACAAAAAGAGAAGACGATGATGGCATACCCAATCGAAGCCCTAGAAGTCATGCCCAACTGATCAATGAGATGCATCATGAAAACATCAACCAATATGGTTGGCAACACCCAGAAGAAAGTTCTCCCCAAGCGAACCATCCACAAAGGAAACGAGGCACAAGCACAAGCATTGTTTGATCCAACCACTAAAGTCAGATCATGGTTTTAGCTCCAGAGAGCAAGTGTAAGCAATATCCAAGTAATGGTTTTTTAACAAGGAACGACACATAAAAACTGCCTATGCCAGGTAGAATCAATAAAGATCAAAACTAGAGGTGTCATCCCCCGAGCTTGTGATCTGCTACTCGTAGAGCACCGCCATATCGACCAATGCCAATTACCAAGTCCCCACGGCCATACTTCATAGCTTCGACAACACTAGCTAAACCTTGGTCCTCCGACTCCAATTCTGACCGGCGAAGATTGGTCATCATCGGCCTCGTTGGGAAGTGTATGAGAGTTGTGTTCCCATCTTGGCCTGACCTAGGGCGTTATACAGCCATCTCTGGTGTTTTGTTCTCGGCATCTTCTAGTCTACATCGAAAGTTTATCGGCCGCTGCTTATTCCCCAGTTTAAATCGGTTTCCTCTGTTGAAACGGTGATGGCCCAGAAGCAGCAACAAGCTTTGCTCATAGCACGCAGCTCGAGAGCATGCAACCTATTTCTATCAAAGATAATGACAGCATACTGATTCGGAGTTTGGACTATGGAGGCTAGAATCACCGGAAGCAATGGTAGGAAAGTACACGGTATGTGCGGCTGGCACATTGTGCAGTTGGTGGTCAACGGTGAGATGCGGCTTCAGTGCCTCGAGAAGAGGAAGATGTGTTGTACTCCCTCCTTTCCGGTTTGCAGGGCTCAAATTTGAAATCTGATCAACCAAGGCATTTTGTAAGTGTAAGAATGTATCTCGTATTTTACAAAACTATCCAAATTAAACTCATGCATTAATTTGGATTAATTGCAGTGCATACATGCTTGGCCACTAGATGAGTAAAAACATTACATTCATTGGTGTGTATCTTTTTAGTTCTTGCATGCAAAGATTTAATGCGTCTCGAAAACTAAAAATAAGATGAAGATGGGCCCTTTAAATTGAAAAACAAAAAAAGTTAAAATAAGCCTTATAAACCGGAAAGAAGGAAGTAGTATATAAATAGGGAGCACCTATGAATCAAGTGCCTGAAAAGATGTTTTGCTCACTCGATGTTGTTCTCAGCCCTTTAACAAAACAACAGTAAGTTAGATGAGCTTCTCCTTCCTCCCGTAAGCCATTGTTTATCTTCTTCTCACCACACGTGATTTGTTTCTCCTCGCGCCGCCCACCTACCCTGCCCCAACCTCCTGCCTTTCCCTCCCGGCCGGCGGGGGGGGTCGTCGTCCGTCACGACCATCCCTCTATATATTTGGGTGGAGGAAAATAGACTTGCCTTGTTGATTTTATTTAGTTTTAACTTCTCTAGAATCAGCTGTGGATTTGCTTCACACGCAAAGCTGATTCGTGGGACGTGCTCTAGGAAAATACACCAAAAAGACCCAAATCAGATTCTGGCTTATTAAGCTCATTTGAAATAGTTGTTTGTTTCAGATTCAACAAATAAGGTCAAAATCTGGGTAAAAAGAATCACGACATGAGGACCGACGTCCCGCTTACTTTTTTTTCTCCCACAACAAAGGGAAGAGTCCTGGTCCAAACCGAGGCAAGGGCCCCGTGGTTACCTTTTTCTCTCCTATACAAAAGGGCCTCGATCGTGCGCTCTGCCGCCCGCTTCATACGTCTTTCCCGTGCTCTCCTCAGACTACCCACAGTGGGAGTAACATAGGTGGTAACATCACATTTATCTAGGCAAAATAGATGATGTGGCATGTAATTAATGAAGAAAGAAAGGCATGTGATAACATAGCTAGTTACTGTAACATCACACATATCAAAAAAAGATAAGTTTATAACATAATAAATGAAATGATGCATGACACAACACATATGTTACTACCCACCGTAGAGGTAGTAACATAGACTAGTATCATATACATGTTACCACTCCAAGTTACTCCCCACTGTGATTAGTCTCAAGCAAACCCCAACCCCCTGAGCGCGGCGATGGGATGCACAGCGTCGGCCACGCGCCACGCCAAGAAGACGGGGCAGGCCTCCCACCTCTCGACCAAGACGGCGCAGGGCTCGCCCGTGGCCGCGAACACGGTGCAGGTGCGGCGGGGCTGGGGCTCTCACGTGTTCGAGATCCCAGGGTACAGCCAGCACCGCGACCGAGTCGGAGACCTCAACGCCGTAGCGTCGCCCGTGTTCGCCGTCGGAGGATACGACTGGCAGATTTTGTTCTGCCCCGTAGGAATCCTGGATCATGTGAAAGACTATGTGCAAGTGTTCCTACTTCTATGCGGTAAGGACAAGGACGCCAGGGTGAGGGCGTCCTTTCAGCTCAGCCTGGTTGACGTGGCCGGATGCTCGCCGCCGCATACCATGACCAGGACACACGGTTACGATTCCGGCAGTAACTTCTTCTCCGGCTTCCTCGAGTTCATGGGAGGAGCGAGCTGGAGGCGCCGCCTTACCTCCGGGACGACCGCCTCACCATTGAGTGTGTCATCACCATTGCCGAGGACGCCAAGCCGTTTAAGGTGCCGCCGTCCGACATCACGGAGCATCTCGAGAAACTGTTGCGGGAGAAAGAGAGCGCCGACGTGGTTTTCGAGGTCCAAAGGGAAGCTTTTCCTGCCCACAAGGTGGTGCTTGCGATGCGGTCGCCGGTCTTTAAAGCGGAGCTGTATGGCGCGAGGAGAGAAAAGGACACGAGGCATATTACCATTGCTGACATGCAGCCCGTTGTCTTTGAGGGCCTGCTCCATTTTATATACACTGATTCACTGCCCGCCATGGATGATCTTGGCCCAGATGGCTACCAGGAGACTATCAGGCATTTGCTTGTCGCGGCAGATCGGTATGCCATGGAGAGGCTCAAGATTATATGTGAAAGCATCCTCTGTGAGAACATTGATGCCAAGACCGTGGTGACTACATTCGCTTTGGCTTATCAGCATCACTGTGGCAGGTTGAATGATGCTTGCATTCAATTTATTGCCTCTTTGAGTACAGTGGAAACCAATGACCTGATGGCAAGCCAAGGGTATGTTGAGCTCATAGCAAAATGTCCTTTGGCTTTAGTTGAACTGTTGCAGAAGACAATTAGGCTCGTTGAATCAAAGTCTTCAGCTCATTTTGGTAGTCTAGTCGCATAAATAGTACTCCTGCTAGCTTGTTACTACTTCTCTAGTGTGTTTTTGTTCGTCGGAAAATTATATCAGGATATAAACAAACTACTGCGCCATCTTGTGTTTTCTCTACTGCTCGTCGAATCTGTTAACATGTCACTACTGCACTAGAACAATCAAATGCAGAAAGCATTAGAAGATCGTTTCCAGGATTAAGACTGCAGCTAAATCATCTCAGCCAAATCGTAATGTTTAGGCCGGCCAGAAACATCTCCTGTGTGTAAACAAAAAGGGATATGCAGCGCACTCCCCATCCTCCATATCCCAAAATGAACAGAAAGCACCTAGATTCAAAACGGCACCAAATGATAAAACTAGCAGCTAAGAGCATCTTCTGTCAGCTTGTGTCGGACGACCTTTGTACACCAAGCTATACTCACTGGTCTTTCACTTGATTAATCGGAATGAGAATGGTCCCAGGATTGGCCTCATCTTCGGTCCACTCGACTGATTTCTTCTCCAGAAACTTCTCAACCTGCGGTCATTCAAGTTTATTAGTAAGTTATACAAGACATACAGTACTATCTACATGCAAAATCAGCTATTCAAATGAATCCTGCGATTTGTAAATTGTTTGACATGACCCACCAGAATGAATTATCTATCAGATTTTATAAAGCTCATTCATAACAAAAACAAATAACATATTCACAAGCATTGGCCAAACAAACGTTCCAATAAAGCAGGCATGGAAAGTGAATCATGGGCAGTGCACACACAAACTTCAGGCACACTTCCATTCAATCTCGTTGAAGGATAAGACAGAATATCGCAACCCAGAGGAAAAAAGAAACAAGGATAAGAATTAAGCAGGGTTCCTTAAATCACAAGCATACACCAGCATGGTTCTGAGAATTTTCTACTATTCAATAATAACTAATGTACAACATCTGCACATTAACTGAATACAATTAATATTTCAAGTTCCCCCGTGTTAAACTCAGATTATCTTTATAACTTTATATGACATAATTTTGCAAAATCTGGTCATTGGCTTGATTAATGAGCTTGCAACGAAACACAACTGGAGAAATTTGGAAAAACACAATATGGCCCCAAAATGAAATTAAGCAATCATCTGATGCATTGTATATTAGAGTAAAACACCTAGATGTTAGTATTTTTTTTTACTATCAGTACTTTGGATAAAAAAGAAGTAGTTCATTGCAGGGATTTATTTCTGGATCATGAAGTAGTTCATTGCAGGGATTTATTTCTGGATCATGCATGCAGCTAGTGCAAATTCAGAATTAAAACTCAGTTAGCCGGTTATTTTGAACATCACACCTTCCTTCTTCTTTGTCCCATCTTGAAAGTGCCATCGTCAACACCAATAATAACTCTCAAATTCTCAAAAGCTGCAAAATTTGGTAAATCAAATTACTCCTATCAAAAGAAGTCAGAAACTCGAAGGGTCATGTACCGATTTCATTACATGGGATGTTAGCCAACTGCCTAAGATGAAGTCTCAGAAGATTTGCTACGTTTGCTGCATCCTGTGAGCGCAGATCAAGACATAACTCATTTTTGGACTCTTGTCTGCAGCAAGACCAAAAGGTTGATTCTGTCAATTCGGACTCACATATTTCATCATCACAAATTCATATTACACAAATATAATCCAATAACTTTCAGCCCATATGAGAAAAGAAGTGCACTTACTTGGACTTGGTGATCTCAGCAGCAGATTTTTCATCAGATAATCGAGCCATCCTATAATAGTTTTTTCCCTAGAAAGCCCACAGAAAAGTGATTTAGCACTAAAGCTTGAAACACTTTCATCAAATTTTGTTAATCCCTCCAGTAGCTCAGCAATAATTATCCCTTGCCCAAAAAGACAGGTAACACTTACTTCTGTCATAAGATACTCGGCTTCTTTCTTGTTACCCTCCCTAAAAGCATCAACAGCCTGTAATTTTCAGAATAATATCTTCAGTATAGATGAAAAAACAACAACTATATGCACAAAATAAAATATAACAAGTAAATCATCATCATGGAGACACCCCTGACCTTCCCATAGTACTGCTTCATCATATCCCAGTGCTGCTTTGCAGCCTTACGATAGTTCTGGTAATCATCCTCATCGCGCACAACTGGTTCTACATGTACCCAAAATACATAAATGATAGTGATGAACATCATAAATGGTTCATAGCATGAAACAAGAATCAGAGACCAGCTGACTTAGAGAGGCTTCATATTCACAGTTTTTAACAATTACTCCCTCTGTAAAGAAATATAAGAGCATTTAGATCACTACTTTAGTGATCTAAACACTCTTATATTTGTTTACTGAAGGAGTACTTTTAAAATGATGTTCATGAAGCATACAACACAAACAAAACCATTTGCTGATTATGTATGTCTGACCATATTTCAGCCCGAAAAAGCCATATGACATCAGTACAGAATAAGTATGTTAACTGGTTATGTACTTTAATTATGTCAAATCGAATACATCTGGTAACATCAGTATCAAGCTGCAAAGGTTTTGTAACCTAACAGTAACTGGTTCCTTGGAATCATTGTAATATGTTACTGAAGTATAGAATAAGCAAAAAAAATCATATGCAGATGTCATTCCTAAGTCCAAGAATATATCAACTATTTCAAGAACAGGTAGCAAGGAGTAATTGTAGCTTTTCCATCATGCATTGCCGAAGGAGTACGTGTGACCAAAATCCTAATACATACATTCAGTACAAAGATGTGAATGAAAGTAGCATTTTCTTATTCGGGATCTTGCTTTTCATGGTTCTCATCTCTGCAACTCGGGATTTTCGTGAGAGAACCAGATCCAAGTTGGTGAATCATTATGGCCAAGAGCTCAGCATTACTGATAGCTTTAATTTATGCATAGGATAGAGAGAAAATAATATTTTATTACTTTTACATTGCTGAACAGAGCTCTTTAGCATAGTGAGCTGAACTTTTAATGCATGATAGTTGGTTTATCTGTCAGCTTTAAAAGATCTAGAGCTTTGCGTCAACAGTAAATATTGTTATTACATGATTAACTAACAATGTTGATGCAACTTTCTGCCAGGTCTTTTCCTCAAAAAGTACATAATTTAACAAAAAATTACAAAAAAAAGGAGGTCCAAGCATAAACAATATACCTATGCTGCCTAGGATAATTTTCACCGGAAGATCTGTAGAGGGTGGTGAAATGTCCTCAAGAGGTTTTACGACTGGTTTCTGATCTGGAACTCTCCTTCGATTTGCGCCCAATTCATACCGCCTTACTTTTGGTTCCTCCTCAGATCTTTCAGGTGCAGTGAATATTGATTCTAGTAACTCTCCAGGGGTAATCTGTGGTCTTGGGTTAAGTCACCATCCATGCAAAGAGAAATGACGGATGAAGCAAAAAGTCACATTCATGATGGAACAAAAAGGAATAAACCAGTAACAAAGAGAGGAAAGTACAAACCTAGATGTGTATTGTGATCCTAGGCAATTCCCCATGGAAAAAGAGGATTCTACCGCCATGTCCTGCAAAAGAAATATATTTGGGCTAAATATCAATCAAATCCTTATAACATGTTTACCAAATGAAAGTGCATCCTTGTTCCTAAATATAAGCCTTTTTAGAGATTCCAATACAAACTACATACAGAGCAAAATGAGTGATCTACACTCTAAAATACGTCTATATACATCCGTGTGTAGTCCGTATTGAAATCTCTAAAAGGCTTATATTTAGGGACGGAGGGAGTGGAACATAATTATTTGTCAAAATATCCAGCCTACAGAAGGAACCTTTGCATGCACTAGCATTGGAATGGACCACAAAGTGATAGTATCCAGGGTACTCGACTCGACTACGAACTTCAATCTTACAACTCAACAAAAATGCATCAACACAAGAAAATGATCAAATGATACGGTAAAAGGGAACAACTAAAGCCAGTTTCCAAAATTTCAGTAAGTAATGGCGCAGCAATTCATAACAAACAAGCAGTCCGTCAGAAGATTTCAGCTGAACAGCACAGAGAATTAACAAGCACTATAGAAAGAAAGCTCAATACAAAAACTATGAAGTTCAAACAAAACCATATGGGAGATGCCAAATCAGTAAGAAGGGGAAGGGGGTGAACAAGCTTACTTGTACTGCAATATGCTCATTCTCTGGCCTTTTGCCTAGATCTTTTGTAGAAAATGACATTAATTCCTCCATGCTCTGCATAAAATTGCAGTCAATACCATGCCAAAAAACATACGGTATATGAAGCTGCCTACTATAAAGCCAGAAATATAAACCCTTCTGCCACATTAATGACAATCAGGACCAAACAGAAAGTGCATAATCTTGACAGCAACGATCTATCATTACCTTCTTCATGTCGTACCCACAGCTGCCTGCAAAAACAATTCAGCAGTTAGCACATTAAAAATGTGGCTTCAAATAACACTTTTTGGATAAAATGACTTTGCATTGCACAAAAAGTTTACCTAGAACATCACGGATCACTTCCATGTTGAGCTTAAAACCTTCTCCAAGCATAGAAAATAGGAATTCCTCAACATCTCTGTTATTCAAAGTCTCTCTCTTTGGTGCAGAATCAGATTCATCTGTTTTCAAATCATCTCGCATGTACTCTGGCAGTTCAACCTTTATAGGTTTTCCTTTTCCTGGTGCTGTATTGGCAGGAGCTGTAGTAGCTCGGGCAGATCCTTTTCCTAACATGCTGGATACAGTGCCAAATGAAGCACTAGACTTCTGTGACTTCTCACGTGTTCTTGTTTGGCTTGAATTCTCCACAGAGCTTTCTTCAGCTGCTTTCCCGACACAGGAAAGATTCCTTGTTTGGTTTGAGTTGTCCAGAGAATTTTCCTCAACTGCCTTACCAAACTGGGGAAGATTGGTCTCAACGCTCGAGTCAACTTCATCACTCTGGGGCATCGAAAGTTGAAGGTCAGTCAAGAAATCCCCAGCTTTGTTGACATCGCCATTTGCTCTGCAGTATGCATTGGCTATATCTTCAAGTGAAAAGGCACAACTGAAAGCATCAAGCAATGCATTAAGTGCCCTTGTCTCTTCATCACTGGTTGAAGCCAGTGAACTGGAAAGATCCATGGTGAGGACCCTCCTGAAAGAAGAACCAAGTAAAATATATTTGAGCCTGCTCAACAGAAGAATATGAAGTGTATTTCAAATGAACAGGACAAACATTAACTCCAGTGCACATATTTATCGATACACAAAACTGTAGAAGTTCAAAAAAATGGTAAAACTTCAAAAATACATTACACAGTGCAAATTCAATGCACTGCCTGATTCATCTTAGATACTACTTACAAACCATGCAACAGAACATAACAATGGTCAGTTGAGTCTGAGACGCTGTGTTATTTTCGTACTTGGTTATCTCTGTAACCAATGAAGTAATGATTGTCCTTATGGCAGGTAATAGCAAAGTTAATTATATCAAATAGAATGAACCACTAACTGTAACATGTTTGGTGCATAATCATGATTTTGGTACAAAACGTGGGCAACATACTGAAATAGAATAAACTTTATGGTCCTTGAAGAATCTCAGTCTCGGCATTTGAGGTTACAATGTTTTTTCAGAAACCGAATATTCTTCACGCGCTTATAATGGAAATCATAATCCACAGGGATATATCCTACCCAAAGGGTAACAGAGAGAAGTGTTACCACCCGGACTCCTAGAGCCAGCAACAGAAACAACCGGCAGAAATCAAAACGAATCCAAGCAACAAACTAAAACCACCATTGTTACTGCACGTTGACACTCCTTACAACTATAGACGACGGATCAAAGCCAGAACAAAAACCACCAAAATAAATGGCGAATCAGGGTTGCCTGGATAAAACAACAAACAGCTTGCAAGCACAAACCACAAACCTGTTGCAGATTATATACAGAAACAGGGCGAACAAACTTACTAGCATCTCAACAGAAGAATATCAAGAGTGCATTTCAAATGAACAGGAGAAATATGAACTGTAGTGCACATATTTATCAATACAAGAAACAGTAGAAGTTTCAAAACAAATGGTAAAACTCCAAAAATACATTACACAGTGCCAATTCAAATGCACTGTGTGATTCATCTTAGATGCTACTTACAAAAACATGCAATAGAACATAACAATTGTCAGTTGAGTCTGAGATGCTGTGTTGTTTTCTTGCTAGGTTATCTCTGTAAATAATGAAGTACAGATCATCCTTACGGCAGGTAATAGTAAAGCTAATGATATCAAATAGAATGAACCACTAACCGTAATATGTTTGGTGCATAATCATGATATTGGTACAAACTGTGTGTGATAGACTGAAAGAGAATGAACTGTATGGTCCTATAAGAATCTCATAATCTCAGCACAGAAACAACATGAAGGGTCACAACAATAACATGATGGCACGCATTTGATTTTCCAATATTTTTCAGAAACCGGACATTCTTCAGGCGCTTGATGGGAATCATAATTCACAGGGATATATCCTACCGGAAGGGAACAGATAGAAGCGTTGCCACCCGTACTCCTGGAGGTAGCAACAGAAACAACCGGCACAAATCAAAACGAATCCAAGCAACAAACTAAAACCACCACTGCTACCGCGCGATGCCAGTCCTCAGAACCTATAGACGACGGGTCAAAACCACAACAAAACCCACGAAAACAAATGACGAATCAGGGTTGCCTGGGTAAACCAACAAGCAGCTTGCAAGCGCAAAACACAACCCTGTCGCAGATTTGCAGAAATGGGCAGAACAAACTTGCACAGATTGTGAATGACAGTTGTGGAATCAACAATCAGGCGCACACGAGGGGCAAGGGAACACCCCGCACGAGAGAGCCGAACTAATCAATCATCCCGAAACGAGGCGGAGAGATCGAGTCGGACAACCTAATCCCCACAACTCGCCCCCGAAAAAAAACGAAGCAAACGAAAGCCAGGAGGACCAAATCGAAGCAGAGACCACCGGCATTGCGGAAAATCGGCCTAGGTCTCGAGGAACATGCTCCGAGAATCTCGTGGAGACGGAAATTTCTACAAGGACACCTACTCCGCGTCCATCAGTTTGAGGGGAAAAAACACACCAAACTGCCGAAATGACGGGCCTAACCGCCGCGGACGAGCACAGGAAAGGGAACCGAGCGCGCAACCGAACTGAAATCGAAGATCGCACAGCGCGGCGCGCGCCGCCGCGAGCAACCAAACGAACCCTAACTCGATCGGGAACGGAAGCACCAACCCTGCCGAACAGGCGAACGGCCCCCGAGGGGAAGGCGAAG
>NW_024115286.1:0-14657 GCF_003073215.2 Triticum urartu
ACCTTTGGCCCCTGATGCGATTCCTGTTCATGGCGCCGTAGATGTGATTAACCGCCTTAACGTGCTGCGAGGGAAGGGCATGGCGGCCATGTACTCCTGGTCCTGCAAGAGGTACGTACACCCATTGATTGCTCTTGTCGAGGCTTCAACTTTCCTCTCTTTGGTTGGGCAGGGCAGGGCTGATCCGTGTAGCTTCCCGCAGGAGCTACAAAAACGGCTTCGTGTGGCACGACATCTCCGAGGACGATCTGGTGCTCCCTGCACAAGGCAACGAGTACATCCTCAAGGGCTCCGAGCTCCTGGACCGATCGCCGCCTGGTAAGTCGCACTCATAAACTCAACTCTGTTTGGGTTCTTCATCAGATCTTGCTCTCCTTGACCTTGTCTTGTTTCAGATCGGCAGCAGAATGGCCCTAGCAACACCAAGGCCGAGAGTCCCAAGCACCCTCAACAAGAGTCTCCTCAGTCGCGAGGATCGCAAGAAGGGTTCTCGTCATCGTCATCCCCATCCCCATCTGCTGTTATCAAAGAGGCCTCACCTCCAACTCCTACTCAGCAACCACAACAGCTGGCGCACTCCACATTTGTGCCATCATCATCTGCTTCCACCAACCGCGAGGACGAGCAATGCAGGACTACACATTCTGGCTCATCGGGGAACCTGTCCCCTGAACCAGTAGGAACTAACGTTCCATTATCAGAGGCAAGCTCCCCTGGACCTTCCGAGTACAGAGTCTGCAAACCCATCGGAGCACAGGACGCGTCCACACAAACCGATGACAGTGAGAGGGATGTTCCTTCTAAACATACCCGCGCTGCAGGAATCCGTACAGAGGATTGTGCATCAGATGCTGAAATTCAAGAGTGTCATGAAAGAAGCACGCAAGCATCACCAAAGGTCCCTCTACTTATTCGAGAATCACCACAGGTGTGTTCATCTGATGCTTCTCCCGGTGGCAGAGTTGAGACATTGGAGTCCCTGATAAGGGCAGAGGCCAGTAGGAGGAGTAGCTATAATAAGGTACTAGAGGAAGAACATCTCTATGGCCCAATGGGTGTGAAGCTGAAGCCAGCCAATTTGCTCATGCAGCTCATCACCTGTGGGTCCATCTCTGTGAAAGATCACCGTGGCTTTGGACTCATCCCAACATACAGACCACGGTTTACTCAAGTTGAATTCCCTTCTCCAATGTTCTCTACTCCTATGGCATTGCGGCACCTTGACAATGTTCCTTGTAGCACAAGAACAATTGGAATAAGAGTTTCTGAGTCAGAGCATTTAAGTAGTGAAAGCTTGGTCGAGGAGAGTAAGCAGGAAGAGTCAGGGAGAGGAGAAATACCCACACTCAAACGCTCATCATCTTACGACGAGGATAGGTATGTCACAACACATTGTTCTCATTGTGGGCTATCATGTTGGCACCATGGACTTGGATGCATGATTGTCTTGATAGCGAGCTTTTATTTTTTGCTTATTGGATAGCTGAGGCTCACATTGGTTAGTCGCACTTAATGTTGGACATTTATGATCTCTCGTAGAGCTTTCTTTTTTGAGAAAACGCAAAGCTTGCGTCTCAACATATTGAAAAGACTGAAAAGAAAATAAGAAATACAAATCCCCAAGAAGGGGTAGGATACAACAAAGAGCAGGGCGCTGAGTTTTAGTGGACATCCCACTCTATGATCTCCCGTAGAGACTTAAGTCAATTCATTTCTTTTCGCATTATAGTGTCCAATATTAGAGATAGAAAAGATTAAAATAGAATCAAATGATGTTTGTTTTGAAGATCATAAGAGAATCAACCAATTAGTAGAACTCATTTCACTTTGTAACTGCAGTGAGTCACTAAATTGTGTCCTACCTAACTACCTAGAATGGCAAGAACTATCATGTTTTTAGTTGCTATGTCACCCTGCTATACAGTACCTTCCTTGAAAATATGTTTAGTATTTTCAATATCTCTGGATATATTTTGGTGTTGACTCAGCATCTCCTCTGAATATGTCAGAGTGTATAGAGCGCCAGACTCTAGAAGGGATATGGAAAGCTTGGCCGAGTCGGGTAGTTTCAGATGTCTCCCACAGACTATCAAAATGATATCATGTAAGCAATCCAGAAGTGGAACAGCATTCTCCCCCAACTCTGATGTCAGGTACAGCTCTAGTCAACAAGAATGTAGTACTGGATCCTCACCACTTGGTTCATCAAGAGGTGCAAGCAATAGGATGACTGACCCACTAGGTAAATTATCTTCATCAAGGGGAGAGTCATTCCATGAGGAGAAGGACAAAATGATCAAGATCGAAGAAAGGTTAGTTGCTTCTCATTATTCTTATTCGTTGGCCTAGTTGTCTATCTGTTTCTAGAGATTGACGACATACACACACAAAAATCATAATCACAGGCTTGCTTCTGGAGCACGGGTTATAATCCAATCTGCACCCTTGTGTGAAGAAAGTGATGACAGCACCGAATCACTGTAAGGGGTTGTGTTACATTTTGCTGTGAACTTACCTTCTCTGGAATTTGCTGCTTGTCTCGAAATTGTTGGGTTGAAAGTGCAGTTCGATTTTTTTTTTCAGCTGAGTTTGATTCATTTTGTAACCAATGTGAATGTGATAGTCATTATTTTGTTACACCTTCAGGAAGAATTTGTCACTCGAGAGAGTCCGTACAATATCTTACTCTGATCAGTTTGTCTCCTGCGTCTTGTATCAGGTTTTTTTTGAATAAACAACCATGAAAGAGCTTACCGTTCCACAAGGACCAACATAAAAAAATAATCAGAAACACATAGACTTAGAATTACAATCTTCTTTTTACTATCTGTGGCTCAGGACCAGTCAACGGTAAATGCTAAATGCATCACTGGATAGCTTGTTTCTTCAGTAGTTCAAGGAACATGAACAGGTCACGGTTTTGCCAGGTTGGTGAAACTGTGACAATACTGGACCACATTTTAAAATATAAATTCACATTAGATACATCACCTGTCAAACTCAATGCATAGCTCCAGTGGGAGCCTCGAGTTAGCTTTTGTTCGTATATAAAGCCTGAGCCTGCTTTCCAATTGACATAATGACGTGTTTGGTTAGTCGCATGCAGCTCATGCATGCCTTGGGATGCAAATTTGGCCTGTTTGGCAGTCTGGTTTGCGCTGAATTCAGTATACTCTATTTTTTCCTTTGCTACACTTGAACTTGATGTATGGACGTGGTGATTGCTTTATTTATAAAGCACGGTGAGAGCCTCTTTCGAGAGGGTTGCACTGAATTTGTGCCCTGCACTAATCTTAAAGCAGACATGGGCCTGGTTGTGGAGAAACGATCGAATTGACCATTTCTAGCAACCCAAGTTCGAGCGTGTCCAACCCCCATTCTCTCTCACCACCTCTTAAGTTACCACCGATGGTTGCTAACGCTCCACCGTCAGGCTGAGATACAAGGTTTTTTTTGGCTCTTGTTGCATGTTACATTAGAGTAAACACAAGAAATCTGCTCAAGAGGAAATCCATGCACCTCGATTGTTGCAACCGTGTTCTGTAATGAGAATAGCGATTGTTGCAACTGTGTTTTCTGTAATGAGAATAGCGAAGAAACTACATTGCATCTTTTTGGTACTGTGATTTGGTTCAATGCTTATGGAACTTTATCGTTCTCAACAGGATGAAATGCATCTCTATCTATGATGAAGTTCTTCTTGCCTTTCAAGATCTCCCACAATAAATTGCTTTGGATATCATAATTTTGGGATGCTAAAATATTTGGAATTAAAGAAACGACAAGATTTTTAAAAAGAAGCTCTCACGCTCAACACTTGAAAATACCTATTTTTTTCGAAAAGGGGGAACTCAACACTTGGAAATACCTAAAATTTTTTTCTAAAAGGGGAGCTCCTCGGCTTCTGCATCAGAACGATGTATACATCCACATTTATTAAAAAGCAAATAAGTTCAACACAGGTCTTGATGTCTCAAATAAAAGAACAAAAAATGCTCATAAAAAGCAGAAAAGTAAAAGTAAAGCCATAACCGGCTGGCATAGAAAGATAGGAAAACTAATTGCCTATCATATTACATAACCGCCATTCAAACCGATTGAAAATAGCCCGTGCTACCATCTCCCATCGGATAGATTCAGTAACCATATGCTCCCTAGTCTCCATCGGAGTGAGTAGCGACCACATACGGATCAATGCAGTGGCTCGGAAGATAACCTGCAAAAAATGAATATTTATTGTTCTGTTAAAGACCAAATCATTTCTGCAGTTCCAGACTGCCCATAATAAAGCACGTACTCCTACACGAATGTGTCTCGCTGTTTCGGAATCTGTCCCATCAAGCCACGTCCCAAATAATGTGTTGATAGTATTCGAAGGAGTAATATTAAAGGCGATTTGAACCGTCTGCTATAATCTTATTGCCAACGGGCAGTCAAGAAAGAGGCGTTTGATGGATTCATCCCGATCACAAAAACTACATCTTGTAGATCCAGTCCAGTTGCATTTTGCCAAGTTGTCCTTAGTTAAAATGACGTGTTTATGTACAAACCACATAAACACTTTCACTTTCAAAGGTACTTTGACTTTCCAAACATGTTTCGAACTAGAAATAAAGTTAGAGTTGATAACATCCAGATACATGGATTTAACCGTAAACTCTCCATTCCTAGTTAGCTTCCAGCACAACTGGTCGGGCCGTTGAGAAAGCTGAACATCCATCAATCTTCTCACAAGATAGAGCCAGGCTTTCCAACGGTTTCCGGCTAGCGTCCTCCTGAAGTGAATATTTGAGAGGAGTGGACTGAAGTACTATCGCAACGTAAGCGCCTCTTCGTTGAACAATGCTATAAAGTGAAGGATATTGAAGCGCGAGGGGTGTTTCCCCTAGCCATGTATCCTCCCAGAATCTCGTAGAGGTACCATTTCCGACTATAAACTTTGTCCTATTGAAAAAAAACTGATTTAACTCTCATCAGTCCTTTCCAAAAAGGCGAGTCCGTCGGCCTCACTGTCACCTGGGACAAAGTTTTGGAGTGAAGGTACTTATTATGCAGAATCTGCGCCCATGTGGCCTCCGTCTCTACAGATAACTTATACAGCCACTTGTTGAGAAGACATTTGTTCTTCACCTCAAGATTTTTGATACCTAGACCCCCTTGGTCTTTCGGTCGACAAATAATATCCCATTTAGCGAGTCTGTATTTTCGCTTAAGTTGATCACTCTGCCAGAAGAAGTGGGAACGATAGAAGTCCAGCCTTTCCCGAACTCCAACTGGTACCTTGAAAAAGGACAAGAGAAACATGGGCATACTCGTGAGAACCAAATTAATGAGAATTAATCGGCCACCGTATGACATCAGCTTGCCCTTCCAGCAGCTCAGTTTCTTCTCAAATCGATTCTCAATGCACTTCCATTCTCTGTTTGTCAGCTTACGATGGTGAATTGGTATATCCAAATATGTGAAAGGTAAAGCCCCCAATTCGCACCCGAACAATTGTTTGTAAGCATCTTGTTCCTCATTAGCTCTTCCAAAACAGAACAATTCGCTTTTATGGAAGTTAATCTTTAACCCGGTCAATTGTTCGAATAAGCATGACACCAGCTTCATGTTTCTCGCTTTTGCCAAGTCATGCTCCATGAAGATGATAGTATCATCGGCGTACTATAGGATAGACACACCTCCATCAACTAGATGAGGAACCAGGCCACCTACTTGACCAGCATCCTTAGACCTTCCTATTAGAATCGTCAACATGTCTACTACAATGTTGAACAGAATAGGTGACATCGGATCTCCTTGTCTCGGGCCCTTATGTGTTTGGAAGTAGTGGCCTATGTCGTCATTCACTTTAATTCCAACACTCCCTTTTTGTGTGAAAGATTCTACCTGGTGTCTCCAGGCCTAATCAAAACCTTTCATACGTAAGGCCTGTTGAAGAAACGACCATTTGACTTTATCGTACGATTTTTCGAAATCCACTTTAAAAACAACCCCGTCTAGTTTTTTCGTATGAATTTCATGGAGCGTTTTATCAAGGACCACAACCCGTTCTACGATGTTTCTGTCCGGCATGAAAGCAGTTTGGGATGGCTGCACCACAGGGTGCACAATCTGCGTAAGTCTATTAGTCCCAACCTTGGTGAAAATTTTCAAACTTATGTTAAGAAGACAGATCAGCCTGAACTGCTCAATTCTCACAGCCTTTGTTTTCTTAAGAAGCAAAGTTATCATTCCAAAATTCAGATGAAACAACTGAAGCTGTCCAGAGAATAAATCATGAAACATCGGTATCAAATCCCCTTTAATAATATGCCAACACTTTTTATAAAACTCTGCCGGAAATCCATTCGGCCCCGGAGCTTTATTATTCTTCATCTGTGAAATAGCTTCAAACACCTCTTTCTCCAAAAATGGGGCTGTTAAAATATCGTTCTCATCCGCAGCAAGTTGAGGAACATCCTCAATCCTCGACTCATCCAAGGACATGAAATTATCCTCCGGAGGCCCAAAGAGCTGCTTGTAGTAATTGGTTATGTATAATTTTAGGTTTTACTGTCCTAAAATCGTCCCCTCGTCTTGCTCAAGTTGAAAGATTCTTTTCTTTCGGTGTTTGCCATTGGCAATCATATGAAAGGATTGAGTGTTGGCGTCCCCTTGGACAACTTTGCGAACCTTAGCTCGCAATGCCCACTTCAATTCCTCCTCTCGCAGGAGTTCTTTCAATCTCATCTCCGCGTCTACTTTAGCATGTAGCTCTGTGGTCTCTAGAATTGTGGACTCGGCTTTTAAATCTAGGGACTGAATAAGTGAAAGGAGCCTTTCCTTTTCAACCTTATAAATCCCACTAAGATGCTTAGCCCACCCACGTAAGAAACTTCTTAAGTGCCTTATCTTATTCTGCCATCTTTCAATAGAAGTCCTCCCTCCTGCATCTTTAGCCCATTCCCTGGCTATCAGATCCAGGAAACCTTCTCTTCCAAACCACGCTAATTCGAAAGAAAAGGTATTTTTATTCCCCACATGCGTTGCCTCACCAGTCAACCAGCAAAGGGGTGTGGTTGGAGATCGCGCGCGATAACGCTTGGACTGTTACCAGGGGAAATTTCTGCTCCCAGTCGACGCTCGCGAGGACTCGATCCAGCTTCTCAAACGTCGGGTTTGGCAAAGTATTAGCCCAAGTGAATTTTCTACCCGAAAGCTTTATCTCTCTCAAATCCAAGCTCTCAATAATGGTATTAAACATAAACGACCACCTGCCATCAAAGTTATCATTGTTTTTTCCTCTCTCCTTTTAATAATGTTAAAGTCGCCCCCAACCAAGATTGGAAGCTGCTCAGAACCGCAAATACGGACAAGATCCGCCAAAAAGTCTGGTTTGAGTTCTGGCTGTGCGGCGCCATATACCGCCACCAGTGCCCAATTAAACCCATCTGCCTTCGATCTAACCCAAAACTTGACGGTGAAATCTCCCATAACCACACTTCGGACTTCCAACGACTCGCATCTAACCCCAAGTAAGATCTCACCTGATCTTCCTCTTGGAGGTAGGCATTGCCAATCAAAATCGACACCTCCCGATAAAGTACTTAGAAACTGGGGGAGAAATTGTCCCTACCAGTTTCAGAGAGGGCGATAAAATCCAACCTATGTTTGATAGAAGCATCCGCTAAAAACCTTCTTTTAGCCAAGTCTGTCAGACCTCTGCTATTACAAAAAATTCCTCTCATATTTCATTATGATTTTTTAGTAGTACGGTTCCTAGCACTTCTACTCACCGCCGAAGCTGGATAAATCTTTCACTTCCACTTGCTTTAGGCTTGTTTTGATCCTCCACCCGATCCTCACAACCGGGCTCCATGGACCTAACAGCCCGAGCCTCGATAGGGGTACGTAGTGTCCCTTAGGGATATAGATCCATCATCCTCCTCTGTCTCATGAGGGGATGGGGCAAGATCCGCACAAAAATTATCGAGCTCCCTGACTCCCAACGCATCTATGTCGGAATCGTTCATAGGTTTGACGGCTGCTAAGTTTCGAATCAGTTCTAAAGCGCGTTCCGCTTCAAGATCCAGGATATCATTAACGGATTTAGAGATTTCACTATCATTACTACCTAGTGAAACTCCTAACTGATTAGCATTATGAATAATCTCATCATTAGAAAAATGCAGAATGGAATTGGAAGTGTTAACTGACATACTAGTAGTGACCTCAATGTCACAAAGCTTTGGCGGATAAGAAGGATGGCAAAGTGAACAGAGGTATATTTGATATACAGATTATTGATGTGTACTTTACTAGTGTTCATAGTAACCCCTAGGTATTTGATACTGGTTCAGTTGCTAATATTAGTAACTCAAAACAGGAGTTACAAAACGAACAAAGACTAGTTGAGGGCGAAGTGACGATGTGTGTTGGAAGAGATTCAAAGGTTGATAAGATCACCATCACATACTCCCTCTACCTTCGGGATTAGTGTTGAACCTAAATAAATGTTATTTGGTGTTTGCGTTGAGCATGAATATGATTGGATCATGTTTATTGAGATATGGTTATTCATTTAAGTCAGAGAATATTTTTTGTTCGTTTACATGAATAAAACCTTATATGGTCATACACCCAATGTAAATGGTTTATTGAATCTCGATCATAGTGATACACATATTCATAATATTGATGCCAAAAGATACAAAGTTGATAATGATAGTGCAACATATTTGTGGCACTACCGTTTAGGTCATATTGGTGTAAAGCGCATGAAGAAACTCCATGCGGATGGACTTTTGGAATCACTTGATTATGAATCATTTGATGCTTAGGAACCATGCCTCATGGGCGAAATGACTAAGACTCCGTTCTCCGGAACAATGGAGCAAGCCAATAACTTATTGGAAATAATACATACCGATGTATGCGGTCCAATGAGTGTTGAGGCTCGCGGCGGGTATCGTTATTTTCTGACCTTAACAGATGATTTGAGCAGATATGAGTATATCTACTTAATGAAACACAAGTCTGAAACATTTGAAATGTTCAAAGAATTTCAGAATGAAGTGAAGAATCATCATAACAAGAAAATAAAGTTTCTATGATCTGATCTCGGAGGAGATATTTGAGTTACAAGTTTGGCCTTCATCTAAAACAATGTGGAATAATTTTCACAACTCACGCCACCTGGAACACCACAGCATAATGGTGTGTCTGAACGTCATAACCATACTTTATTAGATATGGTGCGATCCATGATGTCTCTTACCGATTTACCACTATCATTTTGGGATTATGTATTAGAGACAACTGCATTCACGTTAAATAGGGCACCATCTAAATCTGTTGAGATGACACCATATGAATTGTGGTTTAGCAAGAAACCTAAGCTGTCGTTTCTTAAAGTTTGGGGCTGTGATGCTTATGTGAAAACGTTTCAACCTGATAAGCTCGAGCCCAAATCGGAGAAATGCGTCTTCATAGGATACCCAAAGGAAACTGTTGGGTACACCTTCTACCACAGATCCGAAGGCAAGATATTCGTTGCTAAGAATGGATCCTTTCTAGAGAAGAAGTTTCTCTCAAAAGAAGTGAGTGGGAGGAATGTAGAACTTGATGAGTTAATTGTACCTTCTCCCGAATTAGAAAGTAGTTCATCACAGAAATCAGTTCCAGTGGTTCCTACACCAATTAGTGAGGAAGCTAATGATTATGATCATGAAACTTCAGATCAGGTTACTACCGAACCTCGTAGGTCAACCAGAGTATGGTCTGCACCAGAGTGGTACGATAATCCTTTCTGGAAGTCATGTTACTAGACCATGACAAACCTACGAACTATGAGTAAGCGATGATGAGCCCGGATTCCGCGAAATGGCTTTAGGCCATGAAATCTGAGATGGGATCCATGTATGAGAACAAAGTATGGACTTTGATTGACTTGCCCGATGATCGGCGAGCCAATGAGAATAAATGGATCTTCAAGAGGAAGACGAACGCTGATAGTAGTGTTACTATCTACAAAGCTTGAATTGTCGCAAAAAGTTTTCAACAAATTCAAGGTGTTGACTACGATAAAATTTTATCACTCGTAGCGATGCTTAAGTCTGTCTGAATCATGTTAGCAATTGCCACGTTTTATGAAATCTGGCAAATGGATGTCAAAACTACATTCCTTAATGGATTTCTTAAAGAAGAGTTGTATATGATGCAACAAGAAGGTTTTGTCAATCCTAAAGGTGCTAACAAAGTGTGCAAACTCCAGCGATCCATCTATGGACTGGTGCAAGCATCTCGGAGTTGGAATATACGCTTTGATAAGGTGATCAAAGCATATAGTTTTATACAGACTTGTGGTCAAGTCTGTATTTACAAGAAAGTGAGTGGGAGCACTACAGCCTTTCTGATAAGTATATGTGAATGACATATTGCTTATCGGAAATGATGTAGAATTTTGTGGAAAGCATAAAGAAGTGGTTGAAAGGAGTTTTTCAAAGAAAGACCTCGGTGAAGCTTCTTACATATGAAGCATCAAGATCTATAGATATAGATCAAGACGCTTGATAAGTTCTTTCAATGAGTACATACCTTGCCAAGTTTTTTGAAGTAGTTCAAAATGGAAAAGTCAAAAAAGGAGTTCTTGCCTGAGTTGTAAGGTATGAAGTTGAGTAAGACTCAAAACCCGACCACGACTGAAGATAGAGAGAGAGAGAAGGAAAGTCATTCCCTATGCCTCAGCCATAGGTTGTATAAAGTATTCCATGCTGTGTAGTGTACCTTGCCATGAGTTTGGAAAGGGGGTACGATAGTGATCCAGGAGTGGATCACTGGACATCGGTCAAAGTTATCCTTAGTTACCTAAGATGACTAAGGAAATATTTCTCGGTTATGGAGGTGATAAAGAGTTCATCGTAAAGAGTAAAGAGTTACATCGATCCAAGCTTTTACACTGGTCCGGATGACTCTAAGTCTCAATCTGGATACATATTGAAAGTGGGAGAAATTAGCTAGAGTAGCTCCACGAGCATTGTAGACATATAATATTTGAAAAATACATACGACTTTGAATGTAACAGAACCGTTGACTATACTTCTCTCACAAGCAAAACATGATCACACCTTAGTACTCTTTTGGTGTTAATCACATAGAGATGTGAACTAGATTATTGAATCTAGTAGAACCCTTTTGAGTATTGGTCACATGGCGATGTGAACTATGGGTAAATATGTTAACTATTAGTGTTATATCACATGGCGATGTGAACTAGAGTATTGACTCTAGTGCAAGTGGGAAACTGAAGGAAATATGCCCTAGAGGCAATAATAAAGTTATTATTTTATTTCCTTATATCATGATAAATGTTTATTATTCATGCCAGAATTTTATTAACCGGAAACTTGATACATGTGTCAATACATAGACAAAACAAAGTGTCCCTAGTATGCCTCTGGTAGACTAGCTCGTTAATCAAAGATGGTTAAGTTTCCTGACCATAGACATGTGTTATCATTTGTTGAACGGGATCACATCATTAGAGAATGATGTGATGGACAAGACCCATCCATTAGCTTAGCATTATGATCATTGAGTTTTATTGCTATTGCTTTCTTCATGACTTATATATACATGTTCCTCTGACTATAAGATTATGCAACTCCCGAATACCGGAGGAACACCTTGTGTGCTATCAAACGTCACAACGTAACTGGGTGATTATAAAGATGCTCTACAGGTGTCTCCGATGGTGTTTGTTGAGTTGGCATAGATCGAGATTACGATTTGTCACTCCGTGTATCGAAGAGGTATCTCTGGGCCCTCTCGGCAATGCACATCACTATGAGCCTTGCAAGCAATGTGTCTAATGAGTTAGTCATGGGATGATGCATTATGGAACGAGTAAAGAGACTTGCCGGTAACGAGATTGAACTAGGTATGATGATACCGACGATCGAATCTCGGGCAAGTAACATACCGATGACAAAGGGAACAACGTATGTTGTTATGCGGTTTGACTGATAAAAATATCCATAGAATATGTAGGAACCAATATGGGCATCCAGGTTCCGCTGTTGGTTATTGACCATGGAAGTGTCTCAGTCATGCCTACATAGTTCTTGAACCCGTAGGGTCCGCACGCTTAACGTTTGTTGCCGATATAGTATTATATGAGTTATGTATGTTGGTGACCGAATGTTGTTCGGAGTCCCGGATGAGATCACGGACATGACGAGAAGCTCCGGAATGGTCCGGAGGTAAAGATTGATATATAGGATGATATGGTTCGGCCAAGGGGTGAAGCCCACAGGGCTTTAGGTCGGTGCAAAAGGAGTTTTGCAGAGGCGAGGGGGCCAAACGCCGGAGACCCTGGCGTCTGGCTCTGGGCCAGACACCGAGGCCCATGGCGTTTGGGCCAGATTCCAAGGACCGTTGCGTCTGGTCCTGGAAGTCCGAGAAGGACTCTTCCTTGCGGGCAAAACTAACTTTGAGGAGGCTTTTACTCCAAGTTTCGACCCCAGGGCTCAACATATAAATAGAGGGGCAGGGCTAGCACCTAGAACACATCAAGAATCACCAAGCCGTGTGACGGCAACCCTGTCCCCTCTAGTTTATCCTCCGTCATAGTTTCTATTGTGCTTGGCGAGGCCCTGCGGAGATTGTTCTTCACCAACACCGTCACCACGCCATTGTGCTACCGGAAATCATCTACTACTTCGCTCGTCTTGCTGGATCAAGAAGGTGAGGACGTCATCGAGCTGAACGTGTGCTGAACGCGGAGGTGCCGTACATTCGGTACTTGATCGGGACGAATCGTGAAGGTGTACGACTACATCAACCACGTTGATAAACGCTTCCGCTCAACGGTCTACGAGGGTACGTAGACACACTCTCCCCCCATCTCCTAGATAGATCTTGCGTGAGCGTAGGATTTTTTTTGAAATTTCATGCTATGTTCCCCAACACCATCTGCATCTGCAAAGTCCAGAGGAGGGAGCATGCATTCTAGCACATCATCACATTCCACCCGATCGCTCCACAGTCTGGGAGGAGCAGAAGCTGGCTCAAAAGAACCAAATCTCAGAGTGTTCATAGGCACCGTAGCTGATGGTGCAGCCCCATTCCCGGGCGTCTGTGCGGCGGAACCCGGGCCGTTGGTCAACTCTCGCCCAACATCCTCCACTCGCGCCTCCTTATTACCCGAATCATCATCCTTATCATGCATATCCACATCAGTCCCTGCCAGAGCCTCAACGAAAAGATCGGTGTCCTCGAACTCAATCTCAAGGTTGTATATCTGGCCCCTATGTGTCCACTTAACCACGTCTGGCACAAACTCAATGTCCAGGATACTCACCAGCAATCTGGCCACCCCGTTAGCTCGGGTAAAGGCCATATCCACCCTCTTAGTTTTTTCGACCAGTATCCCCAAGCTAGCAGCGACCCGAGCATCCTGTAGCGGCTTCAATGGAGCCCCCGAGAATCGTAACCATACCTGAGTAAGAGGCTTACCCTGTGGCTCTACCTTCTTCCACTCATGAAACTCGAGGATGCACTCTGTGCCAGGCACTCTGCACAACCCAAAACTTAGAAGTCACTGCATATCCTCTGTTGTAGGGAAGTCAACCTTATACATATAGGCCTCGAGTCAGATCAGCTCCCACTGAAAGTTACCTAGAGTTAACTCAATAAGCCTCTGCATAATCTGAGCCTCACACACATCACCTTTTGTGACTTTGACTACCCCCGTGGTCGTGCTCTGGGGCTCCTCTGGGATCTCCCTTGCACTAGGAGACTCAAAGAACATCAACTCAGCACAACAAACTCCATAAATGGTAATACTCGGCATCTGTTCACGTAGTATCGGGCACTCCCCCGTATCATGCGCTGGCTTGAGGCAGGTATCACATAACTCAGTCACACATTCAGCTATAAAATGGCCCTTCTCACCACAACAATAACACACACATCTTCTCCTTTTTACGAGCCCACTTGGAAGCTCTATCACCATCTGACTTGTCGGCGGCACCGACAGTGCTCGTCACCATGGGCTCAGTCTCAGGCACTTCAACATTAGCCAGCACCATCACCACGTCCATAACCTGGCCGGACAACTCCGGCGCCTGTCCGGAAGCAGCCGCCTCCGAGGATGCTCCGGCTCAACAACGACGGGCAGTGGAGGTGGACAGTAACGGTTCCTACCACCGCGACCACTACGATGACCTCGGTAACCACAGCTCTGCCGATAATCTAGGCCAGATGCCCCCTCAACGAAGCTTCCTGGGGGGCCGTAAAAAGGTCTTTCTATGGATCCATCACTCTGCCATGCATATCCTCACCCGCCGCCCTCCGGTGACAAGCCACGATGTTGGCCATCACCATAAGCGTTGTAACCATCATCACCCCATTGTCCCCGAGGCGGTCCATTACCACCGCGGTTAACCGGGAAATGAGCATGCCCCGCGCCTCCATCGCCCACATGCTCAGGTTGAGGCGGCGGTGCATGCATCTACACCGGTCCAGCCTGTTTTTGTGGCGGCCTTGTGATGAAGTGGGGCGGCGGCGCAGCCCGGGGCTACTGCCCATGTGCCTGCGGCTGCTTGCGAGGTGCCACCGCGGCCTAGGCCCCTGCGCAACATTGCCATGCCCTGCAGCTGCTAACGCGGGCGCC
>NW_024115287.1:0-7350 GCF_003073215.2 Triticum urartu
CTGTGGGGCCAGTCTAGATCCTGCCAAGAGTAACGACCACCGGCGGGTGTGTCCGGGGCGTTACATTATGCAACTCCCGAATACCGGAGGAACACTTAGTGTGCTATCAAACGTCACAACTTAACTGGGTGATTATAAAGATGCTCTACAGGTGTCTCCGATGGTGTTTGTTGAGTTGGCATAGATCGAGATTAGGATCTCAGCTATTGTGTTCCTCCCGGCCAACCGCATCTCGCTCGAGCAGCTCATCTAGCCCATCGCCAACGGCGCCACCGTGCTCTCCCTGGACACCGACTTTGATGGCTGTATGCGGCTCATCAGGGAGGTGACCGCTGAGCTGCCCATTTACCTTGCCAATTCGCTCAACTCCCTCAGGCTCGAGGGGCAGAAGACAGCGGCCATTGAGATACTGCAGCAGTTTGATTGGTAGGTCCTCGATTGGGTCATTGTCCCAGGAGGCAAGCTCGGAAACATATATGCATTCTACAAGGGATTCGAGATGTGCCATGTTCTTGGTCTGGTTGATCGTCTGCCTCGGTGTGTCTGCGCACAGCCTGCCAATGCCAACCCACTGTACCACTACTACAAGTCAGGGTGGACGCAGTTCCGGCCACAAGTGGCCGAGCCTACATTTGCGTCGGCGATTCAGATTGGTGACCCTGTATCTGTCGACCGTGCGGTGGTCGCACTCAAGGCAACAAATGGCATCATCGCGGAGGCCACAGAGGAGGAGCTCATGAACGCAATGTCCCTCGCTGACCGCACCGGCATGTTTGCGTGCCCGCACACTGGGGTCACGCTCGCGGCGCTCTTCAAGCTCCAGGAAGAGGGCACCATCGGGGCAAATGACCACACGGTGGTCGTCGGCATGGCGCACGGCCTCAAGTTCTCCCAATCCAAGATAGACTACCATGATCAGAAGATCGAGGACATGGCCTGCAAGTACGCCAACCCACCGGTCAGCATGAAGGCCGACTTCAGCGCCGTCATGGACGTCCTCAAGAAGAGGCTCAAGGGTAAGCTGTGAGCCTGCCCTCCTGCTGCTGCTGCTGACCCCTCCGATTGGCTACTGCGATTCGATTGTCTTGTGCATCTGATTCAAATGTGATTGGTTTGCTGTGTGGAGCATTCGAAACCCTTGATTTGAAATCTTGTAGGTGAGTGAGACTCTTGTAGGCGTCTGCGGGGAATGGTTAGGGGGTGGGGTTGATTATCTCTTGTACCGTGTTGTGTTCTATGGATAATGAACGGTTGTGTTGTGTTGTTGTTCATTGAATAATCAATCATTCAGTCTGTTTGCTCCATGTTGCACTGGCTTGCTGGAAATGTTCACTGCTTTATGGACTGTCACTAGTATTTGATGTTTCTTCTGAAGGAGTCTGCGACTACTGAAACCTGAAGTTGGATTCAGGTGCTATATGCATATCCTCGCATTCCAGTTTACATCGAGTCTTGTCGAGACTTTTCAGTTCTTCATTGTAGTTTTCTATGTACTTTTATTTAGACAATGGGAAGCACCCTTCCTTTCATTCACAGTCTTTTCATTAGAAGCATTGGTCCTCATAGCTTCAGGTTCCTCATTGTACCGGCAGCATTGATCATATTCTGCAGATTTTGCAAGAACATGAGCTGTCCCATTACTACAACATTTTACATGAATAGAATTACTAGATAAAAACATCGAGGCTCTATTCTTGGTACTATCTTGGACATTGGCGCCTGTAGATGATCTGTCAAACTCACTTTGCACCTTATTTATCAAAGATAGGCAGGTGGTCTGAACTACCTGCCTCTGAAAACTCTGAACTACCTTATGTATCTTATGAAAACCTGAACTCATGCTAAAAGACCTGGCGCTATGTAAGGGCTTCAGCCACTTCTGGGATCCCAACATGGTGAATGGCAGCCCGATTCGCTGCCTGCACTGATCCATGAACAGTGGCGCCTAGACCAGCTTGTTTAGAGTGGGCAAAAGTCACCGCATCAACATTTATCTGCAGAACATCTTCCTGTGGCAGAGACCATTTTATTTTTGATGATGAGGTCAGAGGTAAGACTTTGATTTTACCCACCATACGGAAGGGGTGAAGCTCCAGCTCGCCATTACTGGAGCAGTGGAGCTGTTCCTGTTTCCAGGCCATATATGGCCTGGAAATCTGAAGCTTCGCCGATTCAGAATTTCGGCCCAATATCCATGGCATGATATCAACATAGCTTGTTAGCTTAAGGCAAATACCATATGCATATTTTATTTCTTTCCATAGCTCTTGGACATATATAGTTTTGGGAATTTATTCCATAGAATTAGTGTTACAATCTGCTAACACAAGTTCTGTAATGGAAGGGGGGCCACGTTGCAACCAACAAGCGGTGCTACGTACCGAGCGAGCATAACTAGCAAGACAATGTGCTACCCTGTTTTGCGTTCTAGCAATCTTAACAGGTTCGAACTCCCTATAGAGGACATAAAAATCTTGATTTCCTTCACCAGTTGGCCCTTAGGAGATTTGTCAGCAGAAGCATCCTTTATTTGAGCGAATTTGTTGATGTTGCACCCACGAAGTATGGAAAGTGCCAAACATTGGGAACTACCCGGGGAGGAGTTAGGAGCAGGAACAAGGAGAAGCGAGAACCACTTAAATGGAGGATTCTACTTTCAGCTGATCCTCTACCTAATGGTTCAGACCCTGGCAAACACCGGTGCGAGAACAGAGGCAAGTCGACTATACCAGCAATTCTGAAGACAGGCAACAACTCTAGGTTCGAGTGGAATTTCACCCCTAACCACTGATTCTTTTATAGCAGCAAGTGCACCCCTCGCATCTGATTGCACCAGAACAAGAGGCGTAGACCACTGTAGGGCGTTACTATTACAGAAGAACAGCAACTGGCATGCAGCAAAAATTTACTTCACCTCTCTTGTTCCTCAAGATCATGCCTGCACCATCTGAAATCTGATCCATCAGCCGGGTCATCGGAACCGTCCACCGATGTTCATAACGCCAACCAGCCTGCTGGTGGAGGCGGCCATGGTGACTCCGGCGGTCGTTCTTTATCCTGTTGAACCTGTACAAACGTCTCCACAGGAGCCATGCCTTTGATGGCTTGTTCTGTGGTGAACTGCCGAGCCTTGCGGAATGAGCTTAGATATCTGCATAGAAGCACCTTCGATGCTTCCACGGGAGGGGTTTCCTTGCCATGAGTTAGCTCATTACGGAGGTGCCAGATCCTCCAAATCAGCATTATAATCATATTGATTCTCATCTTCCTTACGATTACAATGACAGTCGTACCTTGTAGGAATTGATCTCGCTTGGAGCTGAGAACCTGTGCCCGCCCATGTGGGAAGACAAATACGGGCCAGCCTCCAAAGCACCACCTTCATCTTATCAGGGCACTGAATTTTCACCCATGGCTTCTCCATACACTCTTCAGGTGTGCATCTACAGCCGCAACTTGCTAATGTAGACTCTAAAGGCCCGCAGACGCACCCAGACAGGTCCACGAACACTGACCAGTCACATATCAAATCTTGCTTCGCACAACTGGACATCTTAATTAGCAAACCTCAGATTCATATGTAAACGTAAACAATGCAACAACTTCGTCCGACTACTACATGAGGACATGCCATCGGACTGCCAAAAATTGCCATGTTCAATCTACATACTAGCTTACCCGCAAAAAAAATCTACATACTAGCTATGGAGAAGATCATCCACAGCTGCCCTTGCCTTTCCCGACGCCCTTGTCGTCCTTCACGCCAAAGTAGCGCTCGAAAATGCAAAATGGATCCAACTGGATCTGCTTGTCACCGGAGCTGAGCGACCCATCTCTGTCCTCCTCCTCCTCTTTGGAGGGGGGGGAGTCCGGCCATGGCACGGACCGGCCGAGTTCGCTATCGGGCGAGGGTGTTCATTTTCCTCCACTGCCGCTTCTTTAGATGCGGGGATGAATGGCTTTCTCCTCTGCGGCAGCGCGCATCGCCGCCGCCATGTCGGTAGCGGGGTGTGCCTCGGCCACCCTTATCCTCTCCTTCCCACAGCAGGAACATCGGACCGCAATGATCCAGACCCGGAGGATCCGAGTGCCCGTTGCGTCGACGCAATGGATTCATGCCGAACTATCACCCCGTCAGTTAGGCGCATAGTTCTCCCGGGAGCGGCGGAGGGCAATGCGGATAGCCATAGCGTCCTCCATCCCGCACAGAACGACATCCTAGTCGACGGATTCAGACTGGTCAGAGTAAGATCCGCTTCCCACCATGCATGAGAAGGTCGGAGATTGCCAGACGGGAGCTTGGGGGCGGAGTGGACTGGAGTAGAGTGGCTAGGGTTTGGTCCGGGGAGCGGATCTGAACAAATATATGTGGGGTCAAGTGGACCAGCGTGGGTCGGCTCCGATGTGGTGGACATGCCCGGGCCACCCCATATTTGCCCCAGATTTGGGCTGGATATGAGGCTGCCGGTCAGCCTGGGTGTTTAAGGCGCCCATTTGGGTCGCATTGTTTTTATGGTCACCCGCCCGAGCGCTTGAGGGGGTTTTAGGCGTGCAGCTGTAGATGCGCTAAGCCTGATAAAATCCCAAGCTTTCCTCTTAAGTTTAGATGGTAGCAATGACCTCCTCTTGATCTCATTCTTCTTTGTAGGTTTGAAGCTAACATCTAGAGGTCTGTGGCCTATTTTTCTTTTAAACGAGGCAATAGATTTGCTATTATCATTCATTAAGGGAGAAGTTTGGAGGATAAGGTCCAAGGCCAAATTACAACAGTCACTCATGCGGCATTACGTTACTCAAGTGCCTTGCCCTCAATGCTCCAAATATAGGTCTCCTCTTTAATCCTAGCGATGATGACTCCCACCGAAACGGTATTATTACGACAGATCCGCGCATTCCTCTCTTTCCACAAGCCCCAAGAGATAAGCATCATCAAGGAAGCAAGCGGCCTTCGTGATTTGGTCTTATTGGTAGCATTGTGGCTCCACCTCTCTTTGGTGGAAGTCGCGTCACCCCACTCGGAAGGATGCACTTCATGGAAACCATGACAATCTTTGATCATGCGCCAAACCCTGATAGTGTCGACCTGCTTGCACGGGGGACAGAGGTTATAGTTTGGCCACCCATGACGATGAAGCATGTCTGTCGTCCAAATTCTATTATTGATTGCCAGCCATGTGAAGAACTTGCATTTAGAAGGTGCCCAAATCTTCCAAATAGTTGGGATCATGGCCCTTCCAGTCTGACTAAAGAATTGCACCTTGTATGTCAACATCGCCGAGTAGTGTCTATTAGTAGTGAACTTCCAAGTGATAGTGTCGGGCGTGTCGATGTTAAGGTGGACATGGGAGAACCTCTCCCAAAGGGTGACAAACTAAAAGATGTGTTCAACGATGATGCCTTGAAGAATGTCAACCTAGGAAGTCCAGTAGTTGTCATGCAAAGCCATTTAATTAAACCGAGCTATTTTCTTCTTCTTTGACAAGTCGTAGATTTTTGGAGCCGCGTCTTTGGGCCTAATCCCATCTAGCCAAGATGACTCCCACAACTTGGCTCGCAGGCCATACTCAACTTGGAACTTGGTGGCCCTGACAATGATATATCGATCATTGGCATCACAAGGGGCACCCAAGCCAACAAATGGCTTGACCAGGTGAAGTCACTTGGCCCACAAGCACCGGAGGCAAAGGGCAATGGAAAACTTGTCGAGCTTTCGGACTCTGAGGCCTCCGTGCATCTGACTTGCACACTTGCTCCCAATTTATCTTGCATTTTTCACTTGTGACCTTATCACAACCCGCCCCAAAGGAAAGCACGTCTAAGGGCGTCAATATTGTTTTTGACCTCCACCCGTAAATCTAACACTGTCATGTAGTACATAGCAATCACCGTGTGGACCGACTTGACCAAGACCCCGTGACCCGCTGAGCAATATGCCTCCCCACCCACGAAGTGAGCTGACTTTTTGGCAGACAAAGGCAAACCAATGTATATTCATCAGAAAGGAGTAATGCTTGGCCGGTTAGGACTGGAGGATGTTCGAAAGATCAACATTTTCATAACGGATTAGGGTGACTAATCTTTTGGAACAATTTTTGACAAGGCCGGTGACATCCCCAAAGTGCTTGAAGACCAGCGAAGACCAGCGAATCGTATTGAACAGAAGGACTTGTCTAGCGTAGTGGATAGCACAGCGCGCAACTTTTTCCGTGGTTTGCTAGTTCAAATCCCAGCAGCGGTCTTCTTCTTTTTGGTGTTTTTTGACGTTGATCATGCTGTGCCACTGCACCTGAAAATGGGCCGGCCCACACAAGCCGCCCTGTGCGAAACCTCGACCTCTTGCCGCAGTTAGCGGCATATATAGGAGGTCTCACCCTATTCGGCGCCCGGGTCGCCCGCTAGTGACCTGGCGCGCACCGAGCGTAGGTATGGGACGAGACTTGCCTGCTCCCCCGACGTGTGCCCATCCGTGCTCCCGTGTACATGGCTTGATTTGATTGGAATAAAATAAGGCCCGGCCCCACCCCTTAAAATCAGGGGGGAGATGATTAGATTAGAAAGAAAAGAGAAAAAAAGACAACCGTAGGATGAAGTGGGAGCACGGATGGGAGCATGGGAAGGGAGCAGGCAAGCCGGATCCGTAGGTATGAGCCAGCCCAATTGCTTTGTTTTTTCGTTTTATTCCTTCTTTTTTTGGGTTTTTCTTTTTTCCTCTTTAATTTTCACTTTTTTACTAGTTTTCTTTTTTTCAAATTCCGAACATATTTTTGTTCATCTAATACAAGAACTGTTCATCTATGTAGAAAACTCAACAATTCTTAAAATGTTCATCGAATTCAATTGTTTGTTCGTCGGATTTTAAAAAATTCCTTAAAATTTAAAATTTGTTCATCGAATTAATATAATGTTCAACAAATTTGAAATGGGTTAGCCATTTTCAAAAAATGTTCATGAAATTCAAAAAAATTCATTGAGTTCAAAAAAATTTCATCCATTTTTCTAAATAAATGTTCCTGAATACAGTTTTTTTTTTCTAAAGTTCAAAAACTGTTCGTAAAATTCAAAATTAGTTCATGAACTTCAAACAATGTCTATCATTATGAAAATTTGCTTATCAGAAATTGTTCATTAAAATAAAAAAATGTCCATTAAGATTCAAAAAATGTTCATTCTTTTGAATTGCTGTTTCTGACAATGCACAATGTAGAATGCTTTGCAATTTTGGAAAATCCCTAATTATATTAATATAGAATAAAAAATAAAAATAAAAAAGTAGAAAACAAAAACGAAAAAATGAACAGGGGCCGCCCCAATAGGGTGCGGGGGGGGGGGGGGGGGGGGGGGTCCCTGCCG
>NW_024115288.1:0-39572 GCF_003073215.2 Triticum urartu
GGCAAAGGAGGAAGAAGGCGTAGGTAAAAGGTGGATCCTTATCCCCTTATATGGGCGGATGACTATGCGTCCCCACAGCCTAGTAAAACTCGCTTGCCTCCCAAGCGCCGTGATAAGTGGCGCGGTTGGGTTACCCACGTCCGTATTGAGAATCCCGTAAACAAAGGGGACACGATCTCTGCTTTGACAAGACGTGCCAAGGAAACCGCCTCACAAAACGCGCTGAGGTGGAGAAGTGAAAACGATTCGAATAAAGGCTTGGCCGTAGTGTGATGTCACGCTGCGGAATACGTCAGCAAATTAGATTTGTGTTAATATTATTCTCTCTATGGCAATACGTGGAAGCTTATTTTGCAGAGCCGGACATTACTCTTGGTGTTTACAAACTTTTATGAAGAATTTGGAGGAGGAACCCGCCTTGCAATGCCGAAGACAATCTGCGCGTCGGACTCGTCGTCATTGAAGCCTGGTTCAGGGGCTACTGAGGGAGTCCTGGATTAGGGGGTGTTCGGGTAGCCGGACTATACCTTCAGCCAAACTCTAGGACTATGAAGATACAAGATTCAAGACGCCGTCCCGTGTCCGGATGGGACTTTCCTTGGCGTGGAAGGCAAGCTTGGCGACGCGGATATTCAAGATCTCCTACCATTGTAACCGACTTTGTGTAACCCTAACCTCCTCTCCGGTGTCTATATAAACCAGAGGGTTTTAGTCCGTAGGACAACTTCATCATACAAATCATACCATAGGCTAGCTTTTAGGGTTTAGCCTCCTTGATCTCGTGGTAGATCTACTCTTGTACTACCCATATCATCAATATTAATCAAGCAGGACGTAGGGTTTTACCTCCATCAAGAGGGCCCGAACCTGGGTAAAACATTGTGTCCCTTGTCTCCTGTTACCATCCGGCCTAGACGCACAGTTCGGGACCCCCTACCCGAGATCCGCCGGTTTTGACAACGACACTCACCACATTACAGTAACCAGTCATGACTGGGCTTCTGACGTCCCACTTCTTCATCGCTTGATTGACTACCAAATCTGAGTTGCCGTAGACCATAAGGCGACGGACGCCGAGTGAGATCACCATGCGCAACCCATACAGGAGTGCTTCATATTCTGCTTATTGTTGGAGGAATCAAAGTGAATCTGGAGGACATATCTGAGCTTGTCTCCTTGGGGGGATACCAGTACTACCCCAGCACCAGAACCATTCAGCATTTTGGATCCATCAAAGAACATGGTCCAGTGCTCCGAGTGAACTTGAGTCGGCAGTTGCTGTTCGATCCACTCGTCGAGGAAATCTGCTATTGCTTGGGACTTGATAGCTTTCTTTCCCTCAAACTTGACATCCAAGGGAACGAGTTCAATCGCCCATTTTGCCACTCATCCAGTTGCGTCTCTGTTGTGCAGAATCTCTGACAATGGAGCGTCGCTGACGACTGTAACAGAGTGATCAGAGAAATAGTGTGCAACCTTCTTCGTGGTCATGTAAATTCCATAAACAAGCTTCTGATAGTGCGGATATCTCTGCTTTGACGGAGTCAGGACTTCAGAAATATAATAAACTGGGCGCTGAACTTTGTAGGCTTTTCCCTCTTCTTCCCGCTCGACCGTAAGTACTGTACTGACGACTTGTCCAGTGACTGCTATATAAAGCAGTAAAGGCTCTTTGCTGATTGGGGCAGCAAGCACCGGCTGCGTGGAAAGCAGGGCTTTTAGCTCTGCAAATGCTGCATAAGCTTCAGGAGTCCACTCGAACTTATCTGATTTCTTCTTCAGTCGGTAAAGAGGCAGTGCCTTTTCACCGAGGCGAGAAATGAATCGACTTAGGGCGGCCAAGCAACCAGTAAGCTTCTGGACATCACGCACACGCACAGGGCGTTTCATTCGGAGTATAGCACCCACTTTCTCTGGGTTAGCATCGATCCCTCGTTCGGAAACGAGAAAACCGAGTAATTTTCCGCCCGGAACTCCAAACGTGCACTTTGATGGATTAAGCTTGATATCATACCTTCTGAGGTTGGCAAAGGTTTCAGCAAGGTCAGTCAGTAGGTCAGAACCTTTACGTGACTTGACCACAATGTCATCCATGTATGCTTCCACATTCCGACTGATCTGAGTGAGCAGGCACTTCTGAATCATCCGCATGAATGTGGCTCCAGTGTTCTTCAGACCGAATGGCATTGTGACATAACATAAGCACCCAAACGGGGTGATGAAAGCTGTCTTTATCTCGTCGGGTCCGTACAGACGGATCTGGTGATACCCGGAGTAGGCGTCCAAAAAGGACAAACGCTCGCACCCCGCAGTTGAATCGACTATCTGGTCGATGCGGGGGAGAGGAAAGTGATCTTTCGGGCAGGCCCGATTGATATGCTTGAAATCAATGCACATGCGAAGTGAGTCGTCCTTCTTTGGGACCATGACAACATTGGCTAACCACTCGGAGTGGTAAATCTCTCGGATAAACTCAGCTGCCAAAAGTCGAGCCACCTCTTCACCGATTGCCTTTCTCTTCTGTACGGCGGACCGTCGAAGATGTTCTTTGACTGGTTTCACTTTTGGGTCGACTCGCAAACGATGCTCAGCCAGTCCCCTGGGAACACCTGGCATGTTCGAAGGTTTCCATGCAAAGATGTCCCAGTTCTCACGGAGGAACTGGATGAGCGCTTCTTCCTATTTGGAGTCGAGTGTGGTTGAAATGTGAGTCGGAGCAACATTGGGGTCTGTCGGGTGAATGTGAATCGACTTCGTTTCACCAGACGACTGGATGCTGAATCTGTGGCTGGCTTCTTGGCCCGCAACAAATCACTCGGATTTGCATTTTCCTGGTATTCTTGCAATTCTGCCATGGCCATCTGTGCGTCGGCGATCTTTGAATCCTTCTGGAAGCACTCTTCTGCCATCTTCCGATTACTAGTGATAGTGATCACCCCTTTGGGACCAGGCATCTTCAATTTGAGGTACATGTAACATGGTCGAGCCATAAAACGTGCATAAGCTGGCCTGCCCAGAATGGCATGATAGGCACTCTGGAAATCCACAACTTCAAATGTCAACTTTTCTTTACGGTAATTCTTGGAATCACCGAAAATCACGTCGAGAGCATTCTGGCCGAGTGATGTAGCCTTCTTGCCTGGAATGACCCCATGGAAACTCATATTGCTTTCACTGAGCCTGGACATCGGAATGCCCATTCCCTTCAATGTCTCTGCATACAGTATGTTTAGGCCACTGCCACCATCCATCAGGACCTTTGTCAGTCGGGTGCCTTCGACCACCGGGTTGACCACCAGTGCTTGCCTCCCAGGGGTGGCTATGTGCGCTGGATGATCAGACTGGTCGAATGTAATGGCAGTCTGTGACCACTTCAAATAACTCGGTGTCACCGGAGCGACCATGTTCACTTCTCGGTTGATGACTTTCAATCGACTTTTGCTCTCAACGTCGGCAAAAATCATCAGAGTGGAATTCACGTGGGGATAACCATCATCATCTTCTTCCTCACCCTCAGCCTTGTCTGCTTCCTTCTCCTTTTCCTTGGGCTGTTTCTCTCGGAATTGCTGGATTAGGAGTCGACACTTCCGAGTGGTGTGCTTCGGATAAATGAAATTACCCTCTTCATCTTTTTTGGTGTGGATGTGGCACGGCAGATCCAGCACGTCATTTCCATCTTGATCTTTTACTTTCTTGGGGTTCCACGGCCCTTTGGGCTTCGCCTTGAACTTTCCTTGAACCACGGCTTAGGCTTCACCAGGAGCAGCTGGCTCGGCCTTGCGCTTCTGATTCTGACCGGAGTTTCCTCCTCCGGCTTCATGGGCGACTGCTTTGTGCTTGCCACTCCGGAGTCGTTCTTCTTCTTCACCATTGGCATACTTGGTGGCAATCTCCATCATCCGAGTCAGAGTCATATTTCCTGTCCGACCGAATTTCAGATTCAACTCCCGATACCTGACACCTTCCTTAAAGGCACAAATTGCCTGATGATCAGACACATCCTCCACCGTGTGGTGCAGGGTGATCCATCTATGGATATAATCCCTCAAAGTTTCATCCGGTTTCTGAACACAACACTGTAATTCTGTCAAACCTGCCGGCCGTTTGCAAGTGCCCTCGAATGTTCTGACAAACACTCGGGCGAGATCTTCCCAAGTATAAATACTGCTAGGTGCCAACTGATTCAACCATGCTCTAGCCGAGCCCTCCAACATCAGAGGAAGGTGTTTCATGGCCACTTCATCATTGCCGCCACCAATCTGGACAGCCCTCGGTAGTCTTCAAGCCAAGTGTCAGGCTTGGACTCACCAGTGAACTTACTGACTCCAGTCGCCAACCTGAAGTTGGGGGGAATCACTGCAGCCGTGATGGCTCTGCTGAAGCACTCTGGACCTGAGACATGCACCCTGCTGCTGGTTTGCGGATCCCTATCATGGCCCTGTCGGTGAGCTCTGTTTCTGTCGACCAAGCCCTGAACGAGAATAGATCTCGCATCAAAGCCTGGCTCCCTGGGGTCGACTGGAATCCCTCGCCCAACACTGTGAGGGTGCCTGTCTTCATGTTGCCGAGGCACGTACGACCCACTCCTTGGGGGAGGCGTGGGCACTCGATGACGATCATCGCGATTGACTTGGTGATCATACTGCTCACGGTTTCTGTACTGATCTCATCGATCTCCACGTCCTTCACGCCTCGGGGGCGATCTTGGGCTGTGGGCCGACTGAATTGTGTCTGCAACCACGGATCTGCTATGGATCCTATTCCGCGATTGAGATACGGTTGTATTCTGTTCTCCCGCCGCCCGGAGCAAAGCTCGGATCTGCACCAGAACTCGGTCAGCTTCTGACTGGGAAGGTTGGATCGACTCCGCTATCCCGGTAGCAACTGCTAGATTCTGGATCGGGGTTCGGTATACCTGAGTCGGAGGTGGAAAAAGTTGGCGTCGACTGGATTCGGGAGCACGCTGCTGAGCGCGATCGTCGAGTGCGCGCTGGAGGTTCTCCAGTCGAGTGGGCTCAGCCAAGTTGGCTAAGCGCACCTGCTCCAAGGCCTGGGCCTCAGGGTTTCTCCAACTATAGGAGTATGCAGTGCATCCATGTTCCGGCGACGAAGTTCCTCCCTCTGCTACGAAGAGAGGGGTTCGGGGCGGTACTCTTCATGAACGCGCGACGGATCGCCGTCCCCATCGCCTCCGTCTTCATGGGTGAAGCCAGGAGGACCGCGTGGTCCATTGACCATCAAAACTTCTGCCGCTGGGTCGCTGCTGTCGCACTCGGATGCAGTCTCTACGGAGCCAGTCGACAGATCGAACAAGCCGTAGAGACTTTTGTCGGGCTCGATTGCCGCGACTTGAGGGGTGGCCGACTGGCGGGCCACCGCATGCCTCACCCACCGCTGAAGCCTCGACTGACCGGAACGTTTGCTCCGGCGGGCCGCATGGAGGGGGAAAGCTGCTGGAGCCGACTGATACTGAGTCGACGGCTGAAGCAGGAGGACGCAGGCGCGAAAGTGCGTCGCCCCGCGGGCGGGGAGTGCGTCGACGTCGAGTGGAGCCTCCTGAAGCCAAGCGGAGTCGTCGGCGACAAACACGAGCGCGCCGAGACGGATCTTGCGGCCCTTAGCCAAACCTCCGCCTGGAACCATGATGAAGGCGATCGGAAAAATTGCAACTTCTCCAACAAGTCGCTAAGACACCTGCCCCACGGTGGGTGCCAACTGTCATGGTTCTAAGCCTGACAGTAGAATAGGGGGGGTAGTAATGTAGAGGCAAGATCCTATCTATGGAGGAGCTGTACACACGAGTTTTACGAGTTCAGGCCCTTCTCAGAGGAAGTAACAGCCCTACGTCTCGGAGCCCGGAGGCGGTCGACTGGATATACGCGTGTGAATTACAAAAGGTGTGAACCCTTGTCCCAGAGGAGAGGGGAGGCTTATATAGAGTGCGCCAGGACCCCAGCTCCCCTCCGTTACACAGGGTTCAATGTTCATAAAGGAGGAGCGTTACTGGTAACGTCCGGAGTAAAGTGCTATAAATGACCATAAAGCTATGACTTAAGTCTCGACCATTGCAGAGTGAGTGTCTTCACATCTTCTGACGGTCGAATGGTTGTTCGCATGGTCGAGTGTCTTCAAGGCTGTCGAGTGGGACATAACTTCATGGTCGGGTGGATGATGATTTCTCTCCGACCGCTTCTGGTTCTTTTAGAGATGTCCTTGGGGAGGGCATCTTGGACAGATCCATTGTTGGAAATATGCCCTAGAGGCAATAATAAAAGCATTATTATTATATTTCCTTGTTCATGATAATTGTCTTTATTCATGCTATAATTGTGTTATCCAGAAATCGTAATACATGTGTGAATAACAGACACCAACATGTCCCTAGTAAGCCTCTAGTTGACTAGCTCGTTGATCAACAGATAGTCATGGTTTCCTGACTATGGACATTGGATGTCATTGATAACGAGATCACATCATTAGGAGAATGATGTGATGGACAAGACCCAATCCTAAACATAGCATAAAGATCGGTTAGTTCGTTTGCTAGAGTTTTTCCAATGTCAAGTATCCTTTCCTTAGACCATGAGATCGTGTAACTCCTGGATACCGTAGGAGTGCTTTGGGTGTACCAAACGTCACAACGTAACTGGGTGACTATAAAGGTAGACTACGGGTATCTCCGAAAGTATCTGTTGGGTTGACATGGATCGAGACTGGGATTTGTCACTCCGTATGACGGAGAGGTATCACTGGGCCCACTCGGTAATGCATCATTATAATGAGCTCAAAGTGACCTCACAATGTAACTAGATTATTGACTCTAGTGCAAGTGGGAGACTGTTGGAAATATGCCCTAGAGGCAATAATAAAAGCATTATTATTATATTTCCTTGTTCATGATAATTGTCATTATTCATGCTATAATTGTGTTACCCGGAAATCGTAATACATGTGTGAATAACAGACACCAACATGTCCCTAGTAAGCCTCTAGTTGACTAGCTCGTTGATCAACAGATAGTCATGGTTTCCTGACTATGGACATTGGATGTCATTGATAACGAGATCACATCATTAGGAGAATGATGTGATGGACAAGACCCAATCCTAAACATAGCATAAAGATCGGTTAGTTCGTTTGCTAGAGTTTTTCCAATGTCAAGTATCCTTTCCTTAGACCATGAGATCGTGTAACTCCTGGATACCGTAGGAGTGCTTTGGGTGTACCAAACGTCACAACGTAACTGGGTGACTATAAAGGTAGACTACGGGTATCTCCGAAAGTATCTGTTGGGTTGACATGGATCGAGACTGGGATTTGTCACTCCGTATGACGGAGAGGTATCACTGGGCCCACTCGGTAATGCATCATTATAATGAGCTCAAAGTGACCAAGTGTCTGGTCACGGGATCATGCATTACGGTACGAGTAAAGTGACTTGCCAGTAACGAGATTGAACGAGGTATTGGGATACCGACGATCGAATCTCGGGCAAGTAATATATCGATTGACAAAGGGAATTGTATACGGGGTTGTTTGAATCCTCGACATTGTGGTTCATCCGATGAGATCATCGTGGAGTATGTGGGAGCCAACATGGGTATCCAGATCCCGCTGTTGGTTATTGACCGGAGAGTCGTCTCGGTCATGTCTACATATCTCCTGAACCCGTAGGGTCTACACACTTAAGGTTCGGTGACGCTAGGGTTATAGGGATATGTATATGCAGTAACCCGAATGTTGTTCGGAGTCCCGGATGAGATCCCGGACGTCACGAGGAGTTCCGGAATGGTCCGGAGGTAAAGATTTATATATGGGAAGTCCTGTTTCGGGCATCGGGACAAGTTTCGGGGTTATCGGTATTGTACCGGGGACCACCGGAAGGGTCCTGGGGGTCCACCGGGTGGGGCCACCTGTCCCGGGGGGCCACATGGGCTGTAGGGGGTGCGCCTTGGCCTACATGGGCCAAGAGCACCAGCCCCAAGAGGCCCATGCGCCTAGGGTTTCAAGAGGGAAGAGTCCCAATGGGGGAAGGCACCCCTAGGTGCCTTGGGGGGGGAGGGAAACCCCCTTGGCCGCCGCCCCACCCTAGGAGATTGGATTTCCTAGGGCCGGCGCCCCCCCCTTGGCCCTCCTATATATAGTGAGGGAAGGAGGGCTTTTCTCCCATGCCTTTGGTTGCCTCCTTCTCCCTCTCCAACACCCCCTCCTCCTCCATAGCGCTTGCGAAGCCCTGACGGAGTACTGCAGCTCCATCACCACCACGCCGTCGTGCTGCTGCTGGAGCCATCTTCCTCAACCTCTCCTTCCCTCTTGCTGGATCAAGAAGAAGGAGACGTTACGCTGACCGTACGTGTGTTGAACGCGGAGGTGCCATCCGTTCGGTGCTAGGATCTTCGGTGATTCGAATCACGTTGAGTACGACTCCCTCATCCCCGTTCTTTGAACGCTTCCGCTCGCGATCTACAAAGGTATGTAGATGCATCCGATTACTCGTTGCTAGATGAACTCATAGATGGATCTTGGTGAAACCGTAGGAAAATTTGTTTTCTGCAACGTTCCCCAACAGTCCACCCACGAAGGCCACAAACAACCACCCACAAGGGTCCACCAAGAAGCAACCTTGTCTATCCCACCATGGCCATCGCCCACGAAGGACTTGCCTCACTAGCGGTAGATCTTCACGAAGTAGGCGATCTCCTTGCCCTTACAAACTCCTTGGTTCAACTCCACAATCTTGTCGGAGGCTCCCAAGTGACACCTAGCCAATCTAGGAGACACCACTCTCCAAGAAGTAACAAATGGTGTGTTGATGATGAAATCCTTGCTCTGGTGCTTCAAATGATAGTCTCCCCAACACTCAACTCTCTCTCATAGGATTTGGATTTTGTGGAAAGAAGATTTGAGTGGAAAGAAACTTGGGGAAGGCTAGAGATCAAGATTCATATGGTAGGAATGGAATATCTTGGTCTGAACACATGAGTAGGTGGTTCTCTCTCAGAACATATGAGTTGGAATTGTGTATGTGTTCTGATGGCTCTCTCCACGAATGAAGAGGAGGTGGAGGGGTATATATAGCCTCCACACAAAATCCAACCGTTACACACAGTTTTCCGATCTCGGTGGGACCGAATCAACAAACTCGGTCGGACCGAAAAGGTAAACCTAGTGACCGTTAGAGATTTTCGGTGGGACTGACATGCAACTCGGTAGGACCGATATGGTTAGGGTTTGGGCATCACGTAATCTTGGTGAGACCGATTACACAAACTCGGTGAGACCGAGTTTGGTAATAAGCTAACCAGAGAGTTGGTCAGCTAAACTCGGTGGGACCGATTTTCTCTTTCGATGAGACCGAAAAGTTACAAAAAGGAAACAAAGAGTTTACACTGCAATCTCGGTGGGACCGATTCGCTCTTTCGGTGAGACCGAAAAGTTATGAAAGGGAAACAGAGAGTTTGCAATCCCATCTCGGTGAGACCGAGATCCCTATCGGTAGAACCGAATTGCTAGGGTTTGGCAGTGGCTTATGACAAGTGAAACTCGGTGGCGCCGGATAGAAAGAATCGGTAGGACCGAGTTTGGCTTAGGGTTTAGGTCATATGTGGATATGGGAAAGTAGTTGAGGGTTTTGGAGCATATCACTAAGCACATGAAGCAAGAGGCTCATTAAGCAACACCTCATCCCTCCTTCATAGTATTGGCTTTTCCTAAAGACTCAATGTGATCTTGGATCACTAAAATATAAAATGAAGAGTCTTGAGCTTTTGAGCTTGAGCCAATCCTTTGTCCTTAGCATTTTGAGGGTTCCACTTTCACATCCATGCCATGCCAATCATTGAGCTTTCCTGAAATAATCATCTTGGAATAGCATTAGCTCAATGAGCTATATGTTGTTATGAATTACCAAAACCACCTAGGGATAGTTGCACTTTCAATCTCCCCCTTTTTGGTAATTGATGACAACATATAGATCAAAGCTTCGACAAATGATAATAAGCATGAAATATATCGTCGCTTTGAGAAGTATGTGATAAGTAAGAGCTCCCCCTAAGTTTGTGCATATTTAAAATTTGCTTTGGACTGCAAATGCACAAGGATTAGAGTCATGGGTTACTCTTCCATGTCACATACATCTTGGTGGAGCGCTTAAAATGATAAGAATGAAATACATGCACTCATCACCAAGAATAGTGAATGATCACATAAGATAGATAAGATAATAGCATTAAGCAAGCATTAAGTGTAGCTTATGATCAAACACATGATCATCAATGTCTCACAAAATGACATAGTATCTCAAGCACTCAAAAGCAAACAAGTTCGAAAAACCACCAAATAAAGCAAGAGAGAAAAAAGCAACACACACTCTCTCTCTCGAAGCCTATGATCTATACATCTTCTCCCCCTTTGGCAACAAGTTACCAAAAAGTTCCTAGAAAATGCATAGTGCTAGATCGACGCTCAGGCTTGATCTTCAGGTGGTGGTGGAGTCCGGATCACTCCAAGGACGAAGGCTTCTGTAGATGCTGGAGCTGGTGGAACTGAGGCTGTAGCTAGTGTAGAAGTGGTGGCTCTGTGTCAGCAACTGGCACTGCAGACGACCTCGGACCTCGTGGCACTCTGGCAAAGGCATGAGTGGTAGTCCTGCCTCTCCTCTCCTGCATGTCATCCTGGAGCTGCTCCACTGCAGTCTGAATCTCTGTCACCTTGACATCCAAGTCATAGAACTTTTGTTCCATGATCCTCTCTAGGCTTGCCTGGTTCTGAGTTAGGGTGGCTAGTCCTTTCTCAATCCGCAGGGTGGATGCAATCAGGTAACCAAGCTGCTCTTGTTTAGTTTTCAAGAAATACTCAGATGCCTCCTCTTGAGTTGGCATCTTGGCAGCTTTCTCCTTCCTTGCCTTCTCCTTCTTTGCTTGTGCTTGGGCAGACGATGGCTCATTCTCAGTCATGACAACTTGATTGTCCTCAAAATCTGGACGGATGGGCAGGTGTTCCTTGTCCAATAAATATATGCCCGTGCCCATCTTAGAGTTGATGAGCTCCTGAATTTGAGGTGCATATCCACAGCTCCTCTTCTGATCTGCTGCAGTCCTCTTGATAGTCTCTACTATGAGGCTCATGACCTTGAATTTCTGTGGCACATCAAATACGTGAAGCAAGTTGATTGCATGGCCTCTGATCATCTTGTGATCTCCAGACTTGGGCAAGAGAGTGTGCCTCAATATCCAATTGATTGTTGGCAGCCCTGACAGAAGATAATGCACTGAGCCAAATTTGAAAGTGTCAAGTGCTTCATTTGGAATCTTCCTTGTACATGTTGGACATTGAGTTGTGGTCCATCTTCTTCTTGGCATAAATGTCCAAGTCATCTGCTTGCTCCTCTGGGGCATTGATCAACTTTGCCCATTCCTCAACAGTTGATTGGTACCTCGTACCCTCAGACATCCAAGTTATCCTCCCATCTGGATAAAAGTGTGCCGTGTGAGTAGAATTGCATGATAAGCTCCTCGTTCCACTTTGTGAGCTTCTGCCCAACAAAGTCTGCAACTCCACAAGCACTAAAGCTGTCATACACTCCAGGGTAGTGTTCCTCATTTTCCTTCATGTAGTCCAGTCGACCCATCTCATGTCACAAACAATGGGCTTCTTATCTAGCAGCACTGTCTCATAGAAGTCCTGCTGTTCCTTGGTGTGAAATCTGTAATCCACAGCAGTCCTTCTCCTTGAAGCATACGGTCTGCTTCTCTCCACTTCCTCAGCCCTGAATCTCTCCTGAGCTTCATGTCCTCAGCCACAGGATGAGCATCGTTGTGGTCTGGGATCTTGGGCTTGAGCTTTCTCAGAACTTGCTCTTCATCCTCTTCTTCAGCAACAGTCTCAGGCACTGGGGCCTTGTTCTTCTCAGCTGCAGGAATGCTCCTTGTATTCCTCTTTGGTTTTGGCTTGGAGGCAGCTTTGGGCTTAGATGCAGTAGCCCCTGATCTTATGGCATCACCCATCAGCTTGGGTGCCTTGGTGCTGGTGCAGCTACCTCTTCTTCCTCTTCCTCTTCCATGATGGAAGCCTTTCCTAGCACTCTGGCTACGGTCTTCTTGACCCTTTCCTTCCTCTTCTTGCCTTCTGCAGCAACTGGCTCTTTGGGAGTGCGGCTTCTCAGTTGAGGCTCTAGCCTTTGACATAGGCTGCCTGCCTGCTGGCCTTTTGATCTTTAGACCTGGCTTTGTGCCTTGAGCTGGCTCAACTCTCTTTGATGTGGCCTCTTCCTCTGCCACATAATCTTCATCTTCAGAATCTGAAGTTCTCTTCTTCCTCTGTCTAGTGGCAGCTTTTGGCAGATTGCTTGGGGTACTTCTGCTGCCATCATCTGAAGAGCTGGAGGGACTAGTGCCCTCACTCATCACCACTTTTCTGACACATTCTGGCTGTCACTCTGATCTGACATGTGAACAAGCTGACTGCTGACCCTGTGAACAGTTTATAGATGAGGTAGAATAGATGAGCATCACAAAATGCAGAGATTTTTGCAAAAGAATGATCCAAAAACTTAGTTTTAGTTTCCCACTGAAATCATCTCGGATCTACCGATTTTTAAACTCGGTGATACCGAAGCAGTTTTGGAACCTAAACTAGTGAACTCGGTCAGGACCGAGTCACAGTTCGGTGGCACCGAGACTGCTAGGGTTTCACAGAGTTCCAAAATCGGTCACACCGATAAGTAATTCTCGGTCAGACCGAGTCTCACTTGTGCAATGGCATAAGCCAAATCGGTGGGACCGAGTTTTTCAACTCGGTGGGTCCGAGATGGTTTCGGCGGAAACCTAACCCTAAAATTTTCGAATCAAAGCTAATCTACGGGCGTATTGACTGGATAGGAGTGTTTCAATCGTGGCAAGAATCATGATGATCACAATGTGCTGAGAATTGGATTGGAGAATAGCACAAAGATCGAGTCCATACCCTAGCTCGGCGGAGACTCGCTACGGCGGCAACGGCGGGGCAGAATTCCCGTTGACGGCGACGGAGACCAGCGACTGGAGGCGGCTGGCGGCGAGAAGACGATCCGGAGACCACGTTGGCAGAGCAGGCTATCGCGCGGGCGAAGGGGTTCGGAGAAATTTCCAAATTTTGCCCGTGACTATATATAGCCCGACCCTGTCGGTGTGACCGAGTGGAACAACTCGGTGGCACCGAGATTCATAACTGCATGCAGTTACTGAAACTCGGTGTGACCGAAATGTTCAAATCGGTTGCACCGAGATCGAAAACCTAGATCAACTTAATGATCTCGGTAGGACCGAAAGTGGGGTATCGGTCAGACCGAGAATCATAAAGAGTTTTGGGAGTTTAAGTCTATGACGAATCCGGGGGAACTCCGAGCGCTCCTCACACAGAGTGGTCGAATCTGACTTTGATCAAATTTTTGTGATGCAGCATTGAATAGAGTTTGAGACGAGAAAAGCGCATTAGATAGCTAGAGGAGGTTCTTAGGCATTCTTGTCTCCATTCCAATTGGCAAAGAAATAAAGCCAAACAGTCACAACAACAAGTGGATGTCCTCGAATGAGTAAAATATGCAATCAGCATGCTCACACAATAAGATGGCAAATGAAATATGTGACAAGTCATGCACAACCAATTCTAGCATCTATCAAGCAATTTGCGATGACAAGGTCATCTATATATGAGTATATTGACTTAGGAGTCAAGTGAGAACACTTGATCATAGGTCATACTCATCGTTTAAGTTCAAGTGGGGTTACCACTTTTACATAAAGCATTGTTGTGTTCACATCTTTAGAGTTGCTTTAGCTCAAGTCTTAGAGTAAAGCTCCCCTAGATGTGATATCCCCCCTAAGAGGGATGAACTAACCTTGGGTTTTGTCGATGATGACTTCATGTAGATGTTGAAGATGTGGATGCTCAATGTTGATGTAGATCACTTGGAGCTATCCATTTGAGTGAATTGCACTTTCAATACCTACATGGGTTAGTCCCACAAGGAACAAACAAGGATATCCATAGACATAGAGTGATGCACACACAAGATGATGTCCATGAAAACTTTTAGGTTACCTTGTCCCTTGTCTTACCAACAAGAGGGTTTGTGACTCCTTGAACTAGTGCAAGATGTGGAAGTTGATTGCACTTGTTCTTGCCAAAATGATAAGAGTGAAGTATGTTGGCGGAGTCACCCTCAAGAACTCTCTAGTTCTTCTTCTTTTGGATCCACATCATCTTGATGGGAATCCTTGGAGTTGTAGTCGTACTTGATGAAGTGGAACTTGAAGTAGTCTTGGGAATCCACTTGACTAAGGTCTTAGGAGCTTCTTCAAATGCGTCAATTTCCTCTTGAAGCTTGTCCTTGCCTTTTTGCTTGTAGTCTTGTGGTGGAAGATCATCTTGAGCTTGTGTCCCCTTGAAAGAAGTATCATACTTCTCTTGTTGAGGAACAAACTTTGTCTTGGGGTATTGATCTTCTTCCCACTCAACTCCATTGGCATTGAACTTTCGTTCAAAACCAACGCCTTGATTCTTCCGGTGCATTCCTTGCTTGCGCACAATTTCCTCGAATTGCTTGCTCCCGGCAAGGCTTTTGTACACTCCTTTCTCTATAATTCCCTTCAATAAGCTATTTTCTTGCTCAAGTGTAACTTGGCTAAGAGAGTCATTAGTGGAATCAAGAGAACTACTAGAAGCAACAATATTGGATTTAGCATGATCATTGTTACTGTAGAGGAAGAATCTTTCTTGTTCTTGTTACTAGACTTGACTTGAGGCATGTAAGTGGATAAGAGTAAACGCTTGGCAATGTAAGAAGAACTTTTCTTGCGGAGATCATCATTGATTGCTTTTAAGAACTCATGCTCTTGCTCAAGATTGAGCTTTTCAAAGCGTAATTTCTCATGAGCTCTTAAAAGTTCTCGATGATCTTCGAAGATAGTTTCATGAGCTAACTTAAGAGTGTTTAGTTCTTTAGTTAGAGCCTCAATCTTTTCCTTATCATTGTCATTCGTTTTATCTTGATTAGCATGATTAATTGACATTTCATCATAGTATTCATCACTAGAGTTGTCAATAAGCAAATCATCACCTAACAAGTCATCTTCATCACTATTGAAATCAACATACTCGGGGTGTGTTACCTTAGGACCTTTGGCCATGAAGCATCTTCCAATTCCTTCATTTGGTGAGTCAAATATGTCGTAGGAGTTGGTTGACACAAGTGCTAGACCGGCAACACCTTCATCTTGAGTATCTTCGGAGTCGGAGTGATAACTTCTCTCGGAGTGGCTGTCGGAGTCGGAGCCGGATACCCATTCACCAACATGAGCTTGATGTCTTCGTCTTGTGTAGCTCCTTGATGATTTTTCCTTCCTTTCCGAATCCTTGCTTCTCCGTGAGTATCTTCGTTCATAACGATCATCTCTACTCCTTCTCTCTCTTGGTGGTGATTCTTTGCTTCTTCTTTTTGGAGAATCTTCTCTTCTCTTGTAGGGAGCCGTACACTCATTGGAATAGTGTCCGGGTCTTCCACAACTGTAGCAGTTTCGCTCTCGACTAGAAGATCTTTTGTCATTGTAGGACCTTGACTTGAAGCTTCTATCTTTGCTTCTACTCTTGTAGAACTTGTTGAAGTTCTTCACCATTAAGCTCAATTCTTCATTGAAGTCTTGTTTCTCACTTGATGATGTAGGGGCTTCACATGAGGCTTTATAGGCACCACTTGATTTGTTGTGAAGTTCCTCTTTATCCTTAAGTGACATCTCATGAGCAACAATTCTTCCAATCACCTCCGTTGGCTTGAGATCTTTGTAATTGGGCATCATTTGGATCAATGTGCACACGGTATCATATTTTCCATCCAAGGCTCTTAGAATCTTCTTGATGATGAATCTATCGGTCATCTCTTCACTTCCTAAGCCGGCAATCTCATTTGTGATGAGAGCAAGCCTAGAGTACATTTCAGCGACACCTTCACCATCCTTCATCTTGAACTTGTCAAGTTGGCTTTGAAGCACATCCAACTTGGATTCCTTGACGGAGTCGGTACCTTCGTGCATATCAATCAAAGTGTCCCAAATTTCCTTCGCATTCTCAAGACGGCTGATTTTGTTGAATTCTTCGGGGCACAATCCGTTGAAGAGAATATCACAAGCTTGAGCATTGTATTGCAACATCTTCAACTCATCCGCGGTAGCTTCACGGTTTGGTTCTCTCCCATCAAAGAAGTCACCTTGCAAACCAACACACACAATAGCCCAAACGGCGGGGTTATGTCCAAGAATATGCATTTTCATTTTATGCTTCCAACTAGCAAAATTAGTACCATCAAAGTAAGGACCTCTACGGTGATAATTTCCCTCGCTAGACGCCATACTCTCCTAGGTTGTGAAACCAAGGCTATGACCACCAAAAGCTATGGAGATCAAAGCAAATGGAGACCAAAGCTCTGATACCACTTGTAGGATCGAAAGTATGTCTAGAGGGGGGGTGATTAGACTACTTGACCAAATAAAAACTTAACCTTTTCCCAATTTTAGTTCTTGGCAGATTTTAGCTATTGTAGGACAAGTCAAGCAATCATCACACAATTCAAGCAAGCATGCAAAGAGTATATTGGCAGCGGAAAGTAAAGCATGCAACTTGCAAGAATGTAAAGGGAAGGGTTTGGAGAATTCAAACGCAATTGGAGACACGGATGTTTTTCCCGTGGTTCGGATAGGTGGTGCTATCCTACATCCACGTTGATGGAGACTTCAACCCACGAAGGGTAACGGTTGCGCGAGTCCACACAGGGCTCCACCCAAGGGTAACGGTTGCGCGAGTCCACACAGGGCTCCACCCACGAAGGGTCCACGAAGAAGCAACCACCCACAAAGGGTCCACGAAGAAGCAACCTTGTCTATCCCACCATGGCCATCGCCCACACAGGACTTGCCTCACTAGCGGTAGATCTTCACGAAGTAGGCGATCTCCTTGCCCTTACAAACTCCTTGGTTCAACTCCACAATCTTGTCGGAGGCTCCCAAGTGACACCTAGCCAATCTAGGAGACACCACTCTCCAAGAAGTAACAAATGGTGTGTAGGTAATGAACTCCTTGCTCTTGTGCTTCAAATGATAGTCTCCCCAACACTCAACTCTCTCTCATAGGATTTGGATTTGGTGGAAAGAAGATTTGAGTGGAAAGCAACTTGGGAAGGCTAGAGATCAAGATTCATATGGTAGGAATGGAATATCTTGGTCTCAACACATGAGTAGGTGGTTCTCTCTCAGAACATATGAGTTGGAATGGTGTATGTGTTCTGATGGCTCTCTCTCGAATGAAGAGGAGGTGGAGGGGTATATATAGCCTCCACACAAAATCCAACCGTTACACACAGTTTTCCAATCTCGGTGGGACCGAATCAACAAACTCGGTCGGACCGAAAATGTAAACCTAGTGACCGTTAGAGATTTTCGGTGGGACTGACATGCAACTCGGTAGGACCGATATGGTTAGGGTTTGGGCATAACGTAATCTTGGTGAGACCGATTACACAAACTCGGTGATACCGATTTTGGTAATTAGCTAACCAGAGAGTTGGTCAGGCAAACTCGGTGGGACCGATTTGCTCTTTCGGTGAGACCGAAAAGTTACAAAAAGGAAACGCTGAGTTTACATTGCAACCTCGGTGGGACCGATCCGCTCTTTCGGTGAGACCAAAAAGTTACGAAAAGGAAACAGAGAGTTTGCAATCCCATCTCGGTGAGACCGAGATCCCTATCGGTATAACCGAATTGCTAGGGTTTGGCAGTGGCTTATGACAAGTGAAACTCGGTGGCGCCGGATAGAAAGAATCGGTAGGACCGAGTTTGGCTTAGGGTTTAGGTCATATGTGGATATGGGAAAGTAGTTGAGGGTTTTGGAGCATATCACTAAGCACATGAAGCAAGAGGCTCATTAAGAAACACCTCATCCCTCCTTGATAGTATTGGCTTTTCCTAAAGACTCAATGTGATCTTGGATCACTAAAATATAAAATGAAGAGTCTTGAGCTTTTGAGCTTGAGCCAATCCTTTGTCCTTAGCATTTTGAGGGTTCCACTTTCACATCCATTCATGCCAATCATTGAGCTTTCCTGAAATAGTCATCTTGGAATAGCATTAGCTCAATGAGATATATGTTGTTATGAATTACCAAAACCACCTAGGGATAGTTGCACTTTCAGTTTATCCTTTATGCATCTTATTTTGCTTAGTACGGCGGTAGCATTATAAGATGATCTCTCACTAAATTTCAAGGTATAAGTGTTCTCCTTGAGTATGCACCGCTACTACAGTTCGTCGTGCCGAGACACCACGTGATGATCGGGTGTGATAAGCTCTATGTTCACATACAATGGGTGCAAGCCAGTTTTGCACAAGCAGAATACTTGGGTTAAACTTGACGAGCCTAGCATATGCAGATATGGCCTCGGAACACTGAGACCGAAAGGTCGAGCGTGAATCATATAGTAGATATGATCAACATAGTGATGTTCACCATTGAAAGCTACTCCATCTCACGTGATGATCGGACATGGTTTAGTTGATATGGATCACGTGATCACTTAGATGATTAGAGGGATGTCTATCTAAGTGGGAGTTCTTAAGTAATATGATTAATTGAACTTTAATTTATCTTTAACTTAGTACCTGATAGTGTTTTACATGTCTATGTTGTTGTGGATAAATGGCCCATGCCATTGTTCCGTTGAATTTTAATGCGTTCCTAGAGAAAGCTAAGTTGAAAGATGATGGTAGAAATTACACAGACTAGGTCCATAACTTGAGGATTATCCTCATTGCTGCATAGAAGAATTACGTCCTAGAAGCACCACTAGGTGCCAAACCCGCTGCAGGAGGAATGCCAGATGTTATGAACACCTGGCAGAGCAAAGTTGATGACTACTCGATAGTTCAGTGTGCCATGCTTTACGGCTTAGAACCGGGACTTCAACGACGTTTTGAACGTCATGGATCATATGAGATGTTTGAGGAGTTGAAGTTAATATTTCAAGCAAATGCCTGGATCGAGAGATATGAAGTCTCCAGTAAGTTCTACAGCTGCAAAATGGAGGAGAATAGTTCTGTCAGTGAGCATATACTCAGAATGTCTGGGTACCACAATCACTTGACTCAGCTAGGAGTTAATCTTCCAGTTGATAGTGTCATTGACAGAGTTCTTCAATCACTGCCACCAAGCTACAAGAGCTTCATGATGAACTATAATATGCAAGGGATGGATAAGACGATTCCCGAGCTATTCGCAATGCGAAAGGCTGTGGAGGTAGAAATCAAGAAGGAGCATCAAGTGTTGATGGTCAACAAGACCACTAGTTTCAAGAAAATGGCAAAGGAAAGAAGAAGGGGAACTTCAAGAAGAACAGCAAGCAAGTTGCTGCTCAAGTAAAAAAGCCCAAGTCTGGACCTAAGCCTGAGACTGGGTGCTTCTACTGCAAAGGGACTAGTCACTAGAAGCGGAACTGCCCCAAGTATTTGGCGGATAAGAAGGATGGCAAAGTGAAAGGTATATTTGATATACATGTTATTAATCTGTACCTTACTAATGCTCGCAGTAGCGCCTGGGTATTTGATACTGGTTCTATTGCTAATATTTGCAACTTGAAACAGGGGCTATAGATTAAGCAAAGATTGGCTAAGGACGAGGTGACAATGCGCGTGGGGAATGGTTCCAAAGTCGATGTGATCACCGTCGGCACGCTACCTCTACATCTACCTTCGGGATTAGTTTTAGACCTGAATAATTGTTATTTGGTGCCAATGTTAAGCATGAACATTATGTTTGGATCTTGTTTGATGCAAGACGATTATTCATTTAAATCAGAGAATAATGGTTGTTCTATTTATATGATTAATATCTTTTATGGTCATGCACCCTTGATGAGTGGTCTATTTTTACTAAATCTTGATAGTAGTGATACACATATTCATAGTATTGGCCAAAAGATATAAGTTTAATAATGATAGTGCAACTTATTTTTGGCACTGCTGTTTAGGTCATATTGGTGTAAAGCGCATGAAGAAACTCCATGCTGATGGGATTTTGGAATCACTTGATTATGAATCACTTGATGCTTGCGAACCATGCCTCATGGGCAAGATGACTAAGACTCCGTTCTCTGGAACAATGGAAAGAGCAACAAACTTATTGGAAATTATACAAACTGATGTATGCGGTCCGATGAGTGTTGATGCTCGTGAAGGGTATCGTTATTTTCTTACCTTCACAGATGATTTGAGTAGATATGGGTATATCTACTTGATGAAACATAAGTCTGACACATTTGAAAAGTTCAAAGAATTTTAGTGTGAAGTAGAAAATCATCATAACAAGAAAAATTAAGTTTCTACGATCTGATCGTGGAGGTGAATATTTGAGTTATGAGTTTGGTCTTCATTTGAAACAATGCGGAATAGTTTCGCAAATCATGCCACTTGGAACACCACAGCGTAATGGTGTGTCCAAACGCCGTAACCGTACTTTATTAGATATGGTGCGATCTATGATGTCTCTTACTGATTTACCGCTAACGTTTTGGGGTTATTCTTTAGAGACGGCTGCATTCACGTTAAATAGGGCACCATCGAAATCCGTTGAGGCGACACCTTATGAACTGTGGTTTGGGGCTGCGATGCTTATGTGAAAAAGCTTCAACCTGATAAGCTCGAACCCAAATCGTAGAAATGTGTCTTCATAGGATACCCAAAAGATATTGTTGGGTACACCTTCTATCACAGATCTGAAGGCAAGATATTCGTTGCTAAGAATGGATCCTTTATAGAGAAGGAGTTTCTCTCGAAAGAAGTGAGTGGGAGGAAAGTAGAACTTGATGAGGTAACTGTACCTGCTTCCTTATTAGAAAGTAGTTTATCACAGAAATCAGTTCTAGTGATTCCTACACTAGTAAGTGAGGAAGCTAATGATGATGATCATGAAACTTCTGATCAAGTTACTACCGAACCTCGTAGGTCAACTAGAGTAAGATCCGCACCAGAGCGGTACGGTAATCCTGTTCTGGAAGTCATGTTACTTGACCATGACGAACCTACGAACTATGAGGAAGCGATGATGAGCCCATATTCCGCAAAATGGCTTGAGGCCATGAAATCTGATATGTGATCCATGTATGAGAACAAAGTGTGGACTTTGGTTGACTTTCCCGATGATCGGCAAGCCATAGAGAATAAATTGATCTTCAAGAAGAAGACTAACGCTGACAATAATATTACTGTCTACAAAGCACGACTTATTGCGAAAGGTTTTCGACAAGTTCAAGGAGTTGACTACGATGAGACCTTCTCACCCGTAGCGATGCTTAAGTCCGTCCGAATCATGTTAGCAATTGCCGCATTTTATGATTATGAAATTTGACAAATGGATGTCAAAACTGCATTCCTTAATGGATATCTTAGAGAAGAGTTCTATATATGATGCAACCAGAAGGTTTTGTCGATCCAAAAGGTGCTAACAAAGTGAGTAACCTCTAGCGATCCATTTATGGACTGGTGCAAGCATCTCGGAGTTGGAATATACACTTTGATAGTGTGATCAAAGCATATGGTTCTACACAGACTTTTGGAGAAGCATGTATTTACAAGAAAGTGAGTGGGAGCTCTGTAACATTTCTGATATTATATGTGGATGACATATTGTTAATCGGAAATGATACTGAATTTTTGAATAGCATAAAAGGATACTTGAATAAGAATTTTTCAATGAAAGACCTCGGTGAAGCTGCTTATATATTGGGCATCAAGATCTATAGAGATAGGTCAAGACGCTTAATTGGAGTTTCACAAAGCACATACCTTGATAAAGTTTTGAAGAAGTTCAAAATGGATCAAGCAAAGAAAGGGTTCTTGACTGTGTTACAAGGTGTGAAGTTGAGTCAGACTCAATGCCCGACCACTAGAGAAGATAGAGAGAAAATGAAAGTCATTCCCTATGCTTCAGCCATAGGTTCTATCATGTATGCAATGTTGTGTACTAGACCTGATGTGTGCCTTGCTATTAGTTTAGTAGGGAGGTACCAAAGTAATCCAGGAGTGGATCACTGGACAGCGGTCAGGAACATCCTAAAATACCTGAAAAGGACTAAGGATATGTTTCTCGTTTATGGAGGTGACAAAGAGCTTGTCGTAAACGGTTACGCCGATGCAAGCTTTAACACTGATCCGGATGACTCTAAGTCACAAACCGGATACGTATTTTTATTGAATGGTGGAGCTGTCAGTTGGTGCAGTTCCAAGTAGAGCGTCGTGGCGGGATCTACGTATGAAGCGGAGTACATAGCTGCTTCAGAAGCAGCAAATGAAGGAGTCTGGATGAAGGAGTTCATATCCGATCTAGGTGTCATACCTAGTGCATCGGGTCCAATGAAATCTTTTGTGACAATACTGGTGCAATTGCCTTGGCAAAGGAATCCAGATTTCACAAGAGAACCAAGCACATCAAGAGACGCTTCAATTCCATCCACGATCAAGTCAAGGAGGGAGACATAGAGATTTGCAAGATACATACAGATCTGAATGTTGCAGACCCGTTGACTAAGCCTCTCTCATGAGCAAAACATGATCAACACCAAGACTCCATGGGTGTTAGAATCATTACTGTGTAATCTAGATTATTGACTCTAGTGCAACTGGGAGACTGAAGGAAATATGCCCTAGAGGCAATAATAAAGTTGTTATTTATATTTCCTTATATCATGATAAATGTTTATTATTCATGCTAGCATTGTATTAACCAGAAACTTAATACATGTGTGAATACATAGACAAACTAAGTGTCACTAGTATGCCTCTACTTGACTAGCTCCTTAATCACAGATGGTTAAGTTTCCTAGCCATGGACAAGAGTTGTCATTTGATGAACGGGATCACATCATTAGAGAATGATGTGATTGACTTGACCCATCCGTTAGCTTAGCACTATGATCGTTTAGTTTGTTGCTATTGCTTTCTTCATAACTTATACATGTTCCTATGACTATGAGATTATGAAAATCCCGAATACCGGAGGAACACTTAGTGTGCTATCAAACGTCACAATGTAACTGGGTGACTATAAAGATGCTCTACAGGTGTCTCCGATGGTGTTTGTTGAGTTGGCATAGATCGAGATTAGGGTTTGTCACTCCATGTATCGGAGAGGTATCTCTGGGCCCTCTCGGTAATGCACATCACTATAAGCCTTGCAAGCAATGTGACTAATGAGTTAGTTAGGGGATGTTGCATTATAGAACGAGAAAATAGACTTGCCAGTAACGAGATTGAACTAGGTATTGAGATGCCGATGATCGAATCTCGGGCAAGTAACATACCGATGACAAAGGGAACAACGTATATTGTTATGTGGTTTGAACGATAAAGATCTTCGTAGAATATGTAGGAACCAATATGAGCATCCAGGTTCCGCTATTGGTTATTGACCGAAAGTGAGTCTCGGTCATGTCTACATAGTTCTCGAACCCATAGGGCCCGCACGCTTAACGTTCGATGAGGATCAGTATTACGAGTTTATGTGTTTTGATGTATCGAAGGTAGTTTGGAGTCCCAGATGTGATCACGGACATGACAAGGAGTCTCGAAATGGTCGAGACATAAAGATCGATATATTGGAAGGCTATGTTTGGACATCGGAATGGTTCTGGATGAGTTCAGGCTTTAACCGGAAGTACCGGGGTTACCGGAACCCCCGGGGAGTCAATGGGCCTTATTGGGCCTTAGTGGGAGAGAAGAGGAGGCAGCCAAAGGGAGGGGCGCGGGGGGGGGTTTCCTTCTCTCCCTCTCCCTCCCTTCTTCTCCTACTCCAACTAGGAAAGGGGGGAAACCTACTGCTACTGGGAGTAGGACTCCCCCTCCTTGGGTGCGCACATGAGAGGGCCGGTCCTCCCCTCCTCCACTCCTTTATATACGGGGGAGGGGGCACCCCATAGACAACAAGTTTATTGTTTAGCCGTGTGCTGGTGCCCCCCTCCATAGAATTCCACCTCAGTCATATCGTTGTAGTGCTTAGGCGAAGCCCTGCGTCGGTAACTTTATCATCACCGTTCATCACGCCGTCGTGCTGACGAAAACTCTCCCTCGGCCTCAGCTGGATCAAGATTATAAGGGACGTCACCGAGCTGAACGTGTGCAGATCGCGGAGGTGTCGTGCATTCGGTACTTGATCGGTTGGATCACGAAGACGTTCGCACCACATCAACCGCTGTTTCATAATGCTTCCGCTTTCGGTCTACGAGGGTACGTAGACATACTCTTCCCCTCTTGTTGCTATGCATCACCTAGATGGATCTTGCGTGTGCGTAGGATTTTTATTTTTGAAATACTATGTTCCCCAACAACATGGACACAGGGTTTTACCCAGGTTCGGGGTCTCTCGAAGAGATAATACCCTACATCCTTCTTTTAATTGTATTGATATGGGTGTAGTACAGAGTACATGTATCTACCACGAGATTGTTCTAATGGATATCCCCCCTTTATTGACTAGCCTGGCCTCGGTTTTATATAATGCTCCAGCGGCCTAGGGTTCAGGAGAGTCCTTGTCTTGGGCGCCAAGTCTTGTGGAATACCCCTTGTATGCGGCATGTGCTGCCCGAACTGGCCCAATAATGAACGGCCGTGGGGGTCCTCGGCCCGATCCAGCTGGTCGGGAGACAACATGGCGAGTACCCCCTAGTCCAGGACACCGTCAGTAGCCCCCTGAACCAGTCTTCAAGTTGGGGACGCTCCTCGGTTCTTCTAAACTATTCCTTGTCTTCAATCGTCGGCCTTGAAAACTGGTTCAACAAATCTTCCCATCTTCGATCTTGAGGGTTGCCGAGCTAAATCTGAAAAGTGCACACGTCGGGCATCTGAGGATCCCTTTAAGTCTTCGACCTTTATCAATGCCTTGTTATTTTTACGCCGCACCTTGGGTTTGAAGTGTTTCCTGTGCGGCTATGTCCTCTCGCGTCCGAGCTCTAACGCCAGACTGCATCCATGTTCTAGTGTCGAACTATATCCAAGTTCCAGCGTCGGACTGTATCCAAGGTGTCATAGATTACCTCGGTCTTGAAAAAGTTAAAAGGGTTCAACCGAGCTTAATGCTAGTGATTCCCTCTATGGAGCCGGCCACTTGCAACCGAGCTTTATGCCGGATTGCTTCTGAGGTATCTTTTGCAGCCGAGGACCAACGCCGAACTGTATCCGAGGTGGTGCACCACCTCGGCCATGGGCTGATTTTATGAGTTTAATTCCGATTTATGCAATGTATTCTCTGTCGAGATGTATAGCCAGTAGCCCTCAAGGTGTGTATCGGCCTAATATCCGATATGCACCTGAAGGATAAAATAAAACCGCTGACCACAGTAGCCCCCGAGACTCAGGTCGATTCATGAAATTGGCCTGAGGATCAATTCCCAGCTCGGCAGCATACTTAGGAATAGAAACACGGTGTAATATATTAGAGGAAATAGTGACCGGTGAATGGGCCCTTGAGAGAGGGTCTTCAGAAGTTGCCATAATATATTAGCTTGATGCCGGATAGGTCCAGATGGTACCTGTTGTTATCATTGGCAGAACCAGCGGGTGTGCCGTATATATACATAAACACTATTCTGATCATGGGATCAGAATAATATTCTGATCACAACCTGAACTGCCTAAGTAACGCGCCTTGACTTCCCTCTGTACGAACCCGACCTTCGAGCTATCTTCGCAACCGTGGCTTCCCCCGCGAATTATTCTGTTTAGTCGTGTTCTATATGATGTTTGTGTAATCTATAAATGTTTTTTAGCAACTAAATACCGGTTTTAAATAGGAATCTTGCTCGTTGGTGGATTTTGCTCTCGGATCGTGATGAAATTGCGTTTTTGGCAATTTTACTGCCTGAGTTGTTCGACCTGAACTTCTCCCAGTGCTAGGTTGAACTTCCGCCAACATTGCCCAAATGGGGCTTGCGATATACCGTTCGAAAGCTATGGACAACAGTATCATGACCCAAGTTAATTTTTTTGGCAAAATATAAGTGATTTAAGAGCAGTTTTGAAAACCGTTTTTTCCTCATACAAAAAACGTGAATCGTATTTTCTATCGCATTCCTAAACCGTTTATCGGAATTAGGAAAATGATATGGCATTGGAAAGCTGCTACAAAACCGCTCCTTTCACATGCTGAAAGTTTTCTCTAATTCCCTATGGATAAAGAATAATTTGGAAAATCGTAGAATTTCACAATCTGAACACCCGAGTTCGTATTTTCGATGCCATTTCTAAACGGCTAATCCAATTGAGCCAAATAATATGGCGTTGGAAAGCTTATGAAAATGTGTTACCTTTTCATGTTAAAAGTTTTTTCTAATTTTGAACGGTTTAAAAGTAATTTAGAAAACGATACAAGTTCCACCGAGTTCGTATTTTCGAGCTAATTTTTAACTGTACGTCTGAATGCAGCAAATGATATGGCGTTGGAAAGCTTGAACAAATGCGAAACTTTTTTGTATATATTGTTTCTCGCAATTCCTTATGGTTTTAAGTCAATTTTGAAAATGGCTAAAAACGTATTTTCCCCGTAATTTCTACAAACTTTATCGGAATGAGGCAAATAATATACCGCTGAAAAGCTACCAAAAATGTGAAACTTTTCCATGTTGATGGTTTTCTCTGATTCCTAGCCGTTTTCATATAATTTCGAAAACGGTGAGATCATTCGTTCTGCCTTTATCGCGAAATAGATTCTTCGAAAATGCACCGCGTGAAGAACCTGAACTTCTCGGCGCGTGTACCTGAACTTCACTCTGTTTTTCATGTGATTTTTTTGCTCGTAGCTCTCCATCCACTCCTCGTAGCTCTCCATCCACTCACCAGAATTGAGGAAGTGATATACCGGTGGAAACTGCTGTAAGCACACAACTTTCCCGTGTTGATCATTTTTTCATACTCGCGATGATTTTAGAAGTTTTTGATCTGAAATTCATTCAATGTAGTAGTTGAACTTTGTGCTGTTTTCACGTTGAACTTCTGTGACGTACTTCCGTTTGTAATTATCTCATTCATTCATCAGTGTTACACAAATGATATTTCTTTTGTACAAACCTCTCTCACAAATATATTTTTTAACTTTCTCCGACCGAGGACTTGAACTTATACAAGAAAAAATTTGGACCTTGCCTTTTTATTCATTTTTCTCATATTAAACACACCATGTAGTACAAGAACTTTTTCCATTTTTATAATTTGAATTTTTATTTTCTTTTTGAAATCAAATTGCTCTCAAATAATAACTGAACTTCTTTGTGGATTGAGAGAATTATTTTAAAAGGCAAAAAACTATTTCTTTTTTGCCTTTACGAACATGGAAATACAAGGTGAACCTCTCTCACAAGAATTTTTGAACTTCCCCGGACAAAGCACTTGAACTTCTTTCAACAAACCTTTTAAGCTTTTATTTTTCTATACTTTTATTCTCACTTGAAATGCATTCTTTGCAATACTTGAACTTTTCTTTGTTTTCACTATGAACTTCTTTCAACAGATAAGAATTTTTTGAAATACATAATAATGTGTTTTAAACCATTCACCGGAATGTAGCACATAATATAAGGTTGGAAAGCTTATGAATATGAGCAATTTTTTTATGTAGATAGGTGTTACAAATTCGTTGCGTGAAGTAGTTGAACTTTTGGGGCATGTCTGTTTGAACTTCACTCTGTTTTTGACGTGTTGTTTTTTGCCCGTAGCTCCCAAACCACTTATCGGAATTGTGAAATGATATACCGATGGAAAACTGTTGAAAACTCGCAACTTTCCCGTGTTAATCAGTTTTTCATACTCGTGATGGTTCAAAAGAATTTTTTGAATACACAAAAACGTGATTTAAACAATATACATAAAACTTTTAAACCATTCATCGGAATATAGCATATAATATACCGTTGGAAAGCTTATGAATAGGAGCAACTTTTTCATGTAGACAGGTGTTACAAATTTGTTGTCGTTTGAGAGCAGTTTTAAAAATGGCAAACACAATGTTGTTTTTGCCTCTTTTTTTAACATGTAATTGAAGATCGGAGTCTCGTAATATAATTTTACCATGCAGGGTGGATCACGTGAACTTCTTGCAACAAACCTTTTAGGCTTTTACTTTCTTATTATTTTATTCTCTTTCGAAACACATACAGTGTATTAATTGAATTGCTCGTTGTTTTCACCTTGAACTTCTGTCACATATTTTTGTTCGTGATTACTCATTCGTTTCGTCGGTGTTGCACAAATGATATAACATTAGAAACCTGTTGAAAAGATGCAACTTTTTCTAACACGGTTTAACTTTTGTTTCGAACAAGATACACCAATTTGTATTAACCCTTTATTTGGAATAAGAATATTATATACCCTTGGAAAGTTGTTGAATAGGAGGAACTTTTTGAACTTTCTCGGGCTTAGCACTTGAACTTCTAGCAACAAAAATTTTAGACTTCGTTTTTTATTCATTTTTTCTCATACAAACACACACACACACATGCAGTACATGAACTTCGGGCTGTTATCCATTTGAACTTCTCTCTGTTTCGCTTTAGTAATGGAAAAATTTGAACTTTGAGAGTTAACATTTTCTAGGTGACGCCTTTTGTTTTCTTCATGAATTATAAAAATCGCACTGCTATGTTATTTGAATTTGAACTTCTTAGCTTATTTTTTATTAATGAGGAATTTTGAGTTTTGTAATTGCTTCATTATTTAAATTTGGATTGCTTCTTTATTTAAAGTTAAACATCTAGGTTTTTCCTAGAAATGGAGAAAATGTATTTTAATCCATAATTTGAACTATTCTGTTATTTTAATCTCAACTTGTTGAGATTTAATTAAAAACACGAAAATTTATGTTTTCTAGAAACGGTGAAATACTTGCTTCAAAGTTTTGTGTTATTTTTGAAATACTTTGTCATTTTGGTTTGAACTTCTTATGAAATTCCCGTCAAAAAGTTTTGAACTTCTCTATCTTTTTAATTTAAAATTCTTGGTTTATTATTTAGTAATGGAGGAAACCCTTGTGTTCTAATAAACATCAAACCGCCCTTTATTGAAATTTGAACTTCTAAGTTTTTGTAGAAAGAAGGACAATCCTTTTTCGTTTATTTTTTTGAATTATTTCTATTTTGATTTAATATGAGCTTGTTTTTTTAGAAATCATAAAATATATTTTTTGTACAAAGATCAATCATCTTTGTGTTTTTAATTTAAATTTGTATATTGTTTATAAACAAATTTTTTTATCGGCGCACTACTTTTTCACAATGATTGATTTTGTCCATAGGCTTTAATATAGTGCATGTTTGTTTCATAACTACAAGGGAGGCTTTTTTGAACATGTACTATTTGAATTTCGTGTGTTCTCATACTTGAACTTGTTTTAGGTTCGGAGTTGCCAGTATTTTTAACACATGAGAGGAAGTGAATATTATTTAACATATGTACAAACGAGTAGCCATTTAACAAGTATTCCTAAAAAGGGGGCACAAATAAATGATGGGCCTAGTGCGGCATGGTAAACACATATGCTTACACTTTTTTTGCAACCTATTTAATAAAAAAATGATTTGTAACAAGATGCATGAGCTTGCTTCCTTTTTTTGCATAGGCTGAACAGAGCAAAATAAATGACTATAAAAGTTGAGAATGGTTCTTTTAAACTGAAAAACTGTGGAATTTTTACCACCACATGTTTTCATCCCAATCATTTCCTTATCTTCTCAAGTGACCAGAACATGCGCTGTGCTTCCATTTTTTTATATGTTCAATAAAATCAGAGCAGTCCAATGTCGTAAACACCCATAGTCCAACGACCAAAATAACCAGAGTATATATGAAGAAAATACAAGTTTCGTGGACCCTTTTTTCTACCCCACACACACACCTTTGTTCTCATTCATCTCCAAAGCCACCACCACTGAGCTACTCATACAATAGGAAAAAGATCAGCACTTTTTGCAGAAGCGAATGACTAGAGTTACAACAACTACAAGTTAAAGGACTAGTATAGTGAAGTGCTTGTTGTATTAACCTGTAGCAAATTTATGTCGGCCGTTTCCACCAAGAACACGCCATGTATGGATATGAACTCCACAGACAGCTATACTAATCCCTCCTCGCGTTGGCTACAATTGACTCGGCTTCCATCGGATGCTGTGCCCGCGTCGACGGCTCACTGCAGTCAAGCACCACCGGATCCGCAACCGCCGGACATTCTGAACTAACAACAAACAGCGACCTGAACTTATGTTTGTGGGAGAATTGTTTCTGAACTTTTTAGTAATCGGTAGTACAAATCCACAGTAATTTTCCTGAAACAACATATGAGTTCAGTTAGTTTTTCTGAAATTTTCTGAAGACAACGAAGCAAGAACAGGCCAGGGGCGAACGACCACTAGCTGCTGGCACAACGGGGAGGGAAGTAGCCGCTCTGCCACGAGTGGTAGCCGACGCCGCACAAGGGAAGCTTGGCGCTGGAAGGGCAGGCCAAGGCAGTGTGCTGGAAGCTCTATGCGGTGGCAGCGCACTTGTGACAGAGGGCGGAGACGTGCAACGAGCCAGGCACGACGCGACGGTGGAGTGGCGAGAGCATCCGCTCCATGGATGAACCTTCATTGGGAAGGTCAAGGTGGCCCTCGCGAGAAGGTCAATGTGGTCGGAGACGCAGGAGCGGCAATGCTTGTGTGGTGGCCGGGGACAACGGCGGTTGGGTTGACGGCCAGCGGCGGGCTGCGGGTTACTAGATCATGCCCATCGTGCACTACGAAACTGAACTAACACATCAGGCGAAGCTAACCTACATAGTATAGAAAAAGAAGTCACCGGAGTAGACAATAAGGTATAATGCTCTTCTGTTTTTTCAACTGAACTAATGCATCAGGCGAAACTGACCTACAACAATGCCATTTTTCAGAGGATAACGACAAACAAATGTGATATACTGGGGTTTTCTACAGACAAAGAAGAGAACTTCTGTTATTCAAAAATCAAATAACAAAAGTACGAAGCCATCAAAATCTCACATGGCCAGTGTCCAGGGGCACGAGCATTATCCACTTCACAAGATTATTATAGTTTAGTAGTACGTACTCCCTCTTAGTAGTACGTACTCCCTCTGTAAACTAATATAAAAGCGTTTAGATCACTAAAATAGTAATCTAAACACTCTTACATTAGTTTACGGAGGGATACTAGTTAGCACAAACAGATAAGGTTTTCCTAGTGAACAACCTAGTTGCCTGAACTTATAAAGAACAAAAACAAATACGGTGTCAAGTTAGATTATCAGAGTAGCTAGTTCCTCAAAATGGACAGCTGAAGGTCGGGGCCTCCTCCAGTCGTAGGTTGATGTCTCCTATAGCTGAAGGTCGCGGCCTCCTCCAGCTGCAGGTCGGGGCCAATCCACGCGTGGGCTGGTGGTCAACCATTTGGCTTGCTAGACTGAATGTCTTTCTCTTGGACTTGCCGTGGCTGGAGGATGGAGGAGCTGGATCGGGGCATCACTCGTCAGTGCGTACGCAACCAGGACGATAAACGACATGGGTCGCCATCGCGCACACAACCTTGGGCAGCAGCGGAGCCAGAGGTAGACGAAGGCCAGCGTGTCGTGGAGGCGGTCGGGGAGGAAGGCTACAGCGGCAGGTGGAGGATGGCCACGGTGGTCGCTTGTTGTGGTAGGAGGCCGATGGCTGCATCGTCATGCTCCTCGTCCACCAAGATGCTCCAGCTCAACTCCTATGGACGCGACAAGAACGCCGCTTGAGGGAGAAACTTTTTTTCCGGAGGTCAAGTCAGCTGTAGCGAGAAGGTCACCTCCCCGGAGATCCACCAGAGTCGCGGGGTGGGGCGGCGGCGTCGCTCGGGGATGCCGGGGTGGGGCGGCGGCGACACGCGTGGATGGCGGGGTGGGGCAGCAGTGTCGCTCGAGGATGGCGGGGTGGGGCGGCAGCGGCGCGCGTGGATGGCGGGGTGGGGCGGTTGAGTTGCGTGGGGATGGTGGGATGGGGCGACAGCGCGCCGTGATCTGGGAAGAAGATGGTTACGCCGGCGGGTGGACGTGGCGGTGCGAGAAGGTGGCGTGTGGCCGGAGCCGCGGGAGAAGGTGGCCGGCCATGGCGACGGAGGTCGCGTGGCAGCAGGGGGCCCGGGAAGCTCGCGCGGAGGCGGGGCCCCCGGGGAGATCATGCGGCGGCGCGGGGTGAGGGGGATCTGGGGCGGGGGCAGGAGGTTGGGAGCGATGGGATCGGGAGTGTTTTTTTTTTTCTTTTTTCGCTATCGTTTCCGTGAGTTCGGAGAAACCTCATCGCTGTTATATAGGGACGCCGTGATCCAAATAACTATTTTAATCATAGGATTAGAATATATATATATATATTATATATATATATATATACTAGCAAAAGAGACCGTGCGTTGCAACGGGAGAGAAAACATAACACACTTTTAACTCAACAACCATCACTCAAGACCACAATAGATCATCTCCTTTATTTTTACAAGGCATCATATTTCTGTTGGCGCTTATCCTCCTTCTCACTCTCGCCGACGATGGCCTCGGTGTTCATACAAAACAATAAAAAACGTGTATTGAATATGGTTAATCCTAAGGCGTCTCTCTCTCCCCCTCTCTCTCTCACTCTCACGATGAGAAATTTGTTGTTTTTCCATGCGACATTTTTCAGAAGGATGCATGTGTAGTTATCGATATTTTCTTTTCCATATATGGTCATAGTGGGATGTTTATTTGCAATCGAGATCGTCGCCGGAATGAAAAAAAAACAAATCTTACGCTATAAATTATAAGTTTGCTTCCATAATAATATTTTAAAAATATTTAACAGGTAAAATTAATATCATATTTAAATTCCACACATTTTTCTAATAAAATTTCATATATAATATGTTAAAATTAAAGTTACGGTTTAAAAGATACATATAATTTAGAAAATTATTTGATTTGACTCAAATATATTTCAAAATAATTTCTCCCGAATAATAAAGCACGGATTGAGTCTCCTGATCACCGTCGCGGCGTTTTTATAAAAAATCCCTACTGTTTGAGATATTCAACCCGCAGTCCTTGAAGAGTTAAGAAAAAATGGTTCGATAAATTATTTTGGGCTGCAGGTCGAGCAGCGGCTGGCCCGATCCGATCGGGAGGAGGAGGAGGACGACGGCAGGGCTATGGGAGTGGGGAAACGTCGGGGAAGCGGCACAGTTCGGTGCCCGTTCCGATCGGGAGGAGAACGACGGCGGCAGGGCTCCGGGAGTCGGGGAAGCGGCGGAGGTCGACGCCAGGCGGGTCCGGTCGGGACCGGATCCTGCAGATCAAGGACGCGCGCCGGCACCGAGTAACTGTGTCGGCGGCGGAAGGGGAGGAGCGGCCAGGCGTGCGCATGTCCACCCCGCCGATGCTGCCCACCGTGCTCTTGGACCGCTCCTGAACAGCCTCCTCGGGCTCGGAATCTTCACCATCTCCTCTCTGCTGCTCTGTCTCTGTTCCTCTCCGCCTGCCTCCTGTGTGCGTGCGTGAGGATGGATGATCGATCACTGGATGGATAGCTAGCTGCTCTGTGGGTGTTGTGCTGCGTGAGGCTTGACGGAGAGATGATTGGGATTTTAGGCTGCGTTCGGTTTGCGGGTATAGAAAACACTGAATCAAAAAACTGCAAAGGAACATGATTGATTGTACAGTACTAGACCATGGGGTTACACAAGAGAGGAAGAGAAGCTATATTATCTATTGTACAGTACCCAGATTTGCTGTTTTATGCCTATTTCAGTGTTTTGAAGAAAAGGAATATCAGACGGAGTCGAAACGGAACGAAATCAACTAGAGAAGTTATTTTTGAAACGAAAGCCACCCGATGGACTTGGACCCCACGTCAAGTAAGGAAGGAGGAGCTCACGAGGGTAGGGGCGCGCCCACTGCCTCGTGGGGTCCTCGTGGCTCCCTTGACGTGCTTCTTCTGCCTATATAACTCCATATACCCTAAAACTTTTAGAACGAACAATAGATCGGGAGTTCCGCCACCAGAAACCTCCGTAGCCATCGAAAAACAATCTAGACCCGTTCCGGCACCCTGCCGGAGGGGGCAATCCTTCTCCGGTGGCCATCTTCATCATCCCCGGTGCTCTCCATGACGAGGAGGGAGTAGTTCTCCCTCGGGGCTGAGGGTATGTACCAGTAGCTATGTGTTTGATCTCTCTCTCTCTCTCTCGTGTTCTTGAGGATACGATCTTGATGTATCGCGAGCTTTGCTATTATAGTTGGATCTTATGTTTCTCCTCCCCCTACTCTCTTGTAATGAATTGAGTTTCCCCTTTGAAGTAATCTTATCGGATTGAGTCTTTAAAGATTTGAGAACACTTGATGTATGTCTTGCCGTGCGTATTTGTGGTGACAATGGGATATCACGTGATTCACTTGATGTATGTTTTGGTGATCAACTTGCGGGTTTTGCCCATGAACCTATGCATAGGGGTTGGCACACGTTTTCGTCGTGATTCTCCGTAGAAACTTTGGGGCACTCTTTGAGGTTCTATGTGTTGGTTGAATAGATGAATCTGAGATTGTGTGATGCATATCGTATAATCATACCCACGGATACTTGAGGTGACATTGGAGTATCTAGGTGACATTAGGGTTTTGGTTGATTTGTGTCTTAAGGTGTTATTCTAGTACGAACTCTAGGGCTGTTTGTGACACTTATAGGAATAGCCCAACGGATTGATTGGAAAGAATAACTTTGAGGTGGTTTCGTACCCTACCATAATCTCTTCGTTTGTTCTCCGCTATTACTGACTTTGGAGTGACTCTTTGTTGCATGTTGAGGGATAGTTATGTGATCCAATTATGTTAGTATTGTTGAGAGGAACTACACTAGTGAAAGTATGAACCCTAGGCCTTGTTTCCTCAGCAATTGCAATACCGTTTACGCTCACTTTTATCCACTTGTTACCTTGCTGTTTATATTTTTCAGATTACAAAAACTATTATCTTACTATCCATATACCACTTGTATCACCATCTCTTCGCCGAACTAGGTGCACCTATACAAATTTACCATTGTATTGGTGTGTTGGGGACACAAGAGACTCTTTGTTATTTGGTTGCAGGGTTGCTTGAGAGAGAACCATCTTCATCCTACGCCTCCCTAACGGATTGATAAACCTTAGTCATCCACTGAGGGAAATTTGCTACTGTCCTACAAACCCTCTGCACTTGGAGGCCAACAACGGTCTACAAAGAAGAAGGTTGTGTATTAGACATCAAGCTCTTTTCTGGCGCCGTTACCGGGGAGGTTAGCGCTTGAAGGTATATCTTTAGATCTTGCAATCGAATCTTTTTGTTTCTTGTTTTAGCACTAGTTTAGTTTATAAAAGAAAACTATCAAAAAATGGAATTGAGTTTGTCTCATACGCTTCATCTTTTTAATATCTTTCGTGAGTATGATGGAAAGGAAAATTGTGCTCAAGTGCTAGAAGAAGAATGCATTAGAATGTTTGGACTAAATATTTGAATGATGAGCATGATTGCAATGTTTTTAGTATGAATTCCTTGAATATCCATGATGCTAATGATATGCAAAGCCACAAGCTTGGGGAAGCTATGTTTGATGAAGATGATATTTTTTGTCCCCCAAGCTTTGATGAGCAAATTTATTATGATGAAAGCATGCCTCCTATCTATGATGATTATTGTGATGACACGTATGCTTTAAAGAATAATAATAACAATGAAACTTGTCATCTTGATTTCAATTTTCAATCCCATGATAGTTACTTTGTTGAGTTTGCTCCCACTACTATTAATGAGAAGAATTTTGCTTGTGTGGAGAGTAATAAAATTTCTATGCTTGTAGATCATGAAAAGAATGCTTTAGGTGCTGGTTATATTGTTGAATTCATTCATGATGCTACTGAAAATTATTATGAGGGAGGAATATATGCTTGTAGGAATTGCAATAATATCAAGTTTCCTCTCTATGTGCTTAAAGTTTTGAAGTTATACTTGTTTTACCTTCCTATGCAAGTTGATTCTTGTTCCCATAAGTTGTTTGCTCACAAAATCCCTATGCATAGGAAGTGGGTTAGACTTAAATGTGCTACGGAACACTTCCGATGTCCGAATATAGCCATCCAATATATCAATCTTTATGTCTCGACCATTTCGAGACTCCTCGTCATGTCCGTGATCACATCCGGGACCCGAACTAACTTCGGTACATCAAAACTCATAAACTCATAATATAACTGTCATTGAAACCTTAAGCGTGCGGACCCTACGGGTTCGAGAACAATGTAGACATGACCGAGACACCTCTCCGGTCAATAACCAATAGCGGAACCTGGATGCTCATATTGGCTCCTACATATTCTACGAAGATCTTTATCGGTCAGACCGCATAACAACATACCTTGTTCCCTTTGTCATCGGTATGTTACTTGCCCGAGATTTGATCGTCGGTATCTCAATACCTAGTTCAATCTCGTTACCGGCAAGTCTCTTTACTCTTTTCATAATACATCATCTCGCAACCAACTCATTAGTTGCAATGCTTGCAAGGCTTAAGTGATGTGCATTACCCGAGAGGGCCCAGAGATACCTCTCCGACAATCGGAGTGACAAATCCTAATCTAGAAATACGCCAACCCAACATGTAACTTTGGAGACACCTGTAGAGCTCCTTTATAATCACCCAGTTACGTTGTGACGTTTGGTAGCACACAAAGTGTTCCTCCGGCAAACGGGAGTTGCATAATCTCATAGTCATAGGAACATGTATAAGTCATGAAGAAAGCAATAGCAACATACTAAACGATCGGGTGCTAAGCTAATGGAATGGGTCATGTCAATCAGATCATTCCACCTAATGATGATCGGACATGTATTAGTTGATTTGGATCACGTAATCACTTAGAGGATTAGAGGGATGTCTATCTAAGTGGGAGTTCTTTAAGTAATATGATTAATTGAACCTAAATTTATCATGAACTTAGTACCTGATAGTATCTTGCTTATTATGTTTGATTGTAGATAGATGGCCCGTGCTGTTGTTCCGTTGAATTTTAATGCGTTCCTTGAGAAAGCAAAGTTGAAAGATGATGGTAGCAATTACACGGACTGGGTCCGTAACTTGAGGATTATCCTCATTGCTGCACAGAAGAATTACGTCCTGGAAGCACCGCTGGGTGCCAGGCCTGCTGCTGGAGCAACACCAGATGTTATGAACGTCTGGCAGAGCAAAGCTGATGACTACTCGATAGTTCAGTGTGCCATGCTTTACGGCTTAGAATCGGGACTTCAACGACGTTTTGAACGTCATGGAGCATATGAGATGTTCCAGGAGTTGAAGTTAATATTTCAAGCAAATGCCCGGATTGAGAGATATGAAGTCTCCAATAAGTTCTATAGCTGCAAGATGGAGGAGAACAGTTCTGTCAGTGAGCATATACTCAAAATGTCTGGGTATAATAATCACTTGATTCAATTGGGAGTTAATCTTCCAGATGATTGCGTCATTGACAGAATTCTCCAATCACTGCCACCAAGCTACAAGAGCTTCGTGATGAACTATAATATGCAAGGGATGAATAAGACTATTCCCGAGCTCTTCGCAATGCTGAAAGCTGCGGAGGTAGAAATCAAGAAGGAGCATCAAGTGTTGATGGTCAACAAGACCACTAGTTTCAAGAAAAAGGGCAAAGGGAAGAAGAAGGGGAACTTCAAAAAGAACAGCAAGCAAGTTGCTGCTCAAGAGAAGAAACCCAAACCTGGACCTAAGCCTGAAACTGAGTGCTTCTACTGCAAGCAGACTGGTCACTGGAAGCGGAACTGCCCCAAGTATTTGGCGGATAAGAAGGATGGCAAGGTGAACAAAGGTATATGTGATATACATGTTATTGATGTGTACCTTACTAATGCTCGCAGTAGCACCTGGGTATTTGATACTGGTTCTGTTGCTAATATTTGCAACTCGAAACAGGGACTACGGATTAAGCGAAGATTGGCTAAGGACGAGGTGACGATGCGCGTGGGAAATGGTTCCAAAGTCGATGTGATCGCAGTCGGCACGCTACCTCTACATCTACCTTCGGGATTAATATTAGACCTAAATAATTGTTATTTGGTGCCAGCGTTAAGCATGAACATTATATCTGGATCTTGTTTGATGCGAGACGGTTATTCATTTAAATCAGAGAATAATGGTTGTTCTATTTACATGAGTAATATCTTTTATGGTCATGCACCCTTAAAGAGTGGTCTATTCTTATTAAATCTCGATAGTAGTGACACACATATTCATAGTGTTGAAGCCAAAAGATGCAGAGTTGATAATGATAGTGCAACTTATTTGTGGCACTGCCGTTTGGGTCATATCGGTATAAAGCGCATGAAGAAACTCCATACTGATGGGCTTTTGGAACCACTTGATTATGAATCACTTGGTACTTGCGAACCGTGCCTTATGGGTAAGATGACAAAAACACCGTTCTCCGGTACTATGGAGAGAGCAACAGATTTGTTGGAAATCATACATACAGATGTATGTGGTCCGATGAATGTTGAGGCTCGTGGCGGATATCGTTATTTTCTCACCTTCACAGATGACTTAAGCAGATATGGGTATATCTACTTAATGAAACACAAGTCTGAAACATTTGAAAAGTTCAAAGAATTTCAGAGTGAAGTTGAAAATCATCGTAACAAGAAAATAAAGTTTCCTACGATCTGATCGTGGAGGAGAATATTTGAGTTACGAGTTTGGTGTACATTTGAAACAATGTGGAATAGTTTCGCAACTCACGCCACCCGGAACACCACAGCGTAATGGTGTGTCCGAACGTCGTAATCGTACTTTACTAGATATGGTGCGATCTATGATGTCTCTTACTGATTTACCGCTATCGTTTTGGGGTTATAGCTCTAGAGACGGCCGCATTCACGTTAAATAGGGCACCATCAAAATCCGTTGAGACGACGCCTTATGAACTGTGGTTTGGCAAGAAACCAAAGTTGTCGTTTCTGAAAGTTTGGGGCTGCGATGCTTATGTGAAAAAGCTTCAACCTGATAAGCTCGAACCCAAATCGGAGAAATGTGTCTTCATAGGATATCCAAAGGAAACTATTGGATACACCTTCTATCACAGATCCGAAGGCAAGACTTTTGTTGCTAAATTCGGAAACTTTCTGGAGAAGGAGTTTCTCTCGAAAGAAGTGAGTGGGAGGAAAGTAGAACTTGACGAGGTAACTGTACCTACTCCCTTATTGGAAAGTAGTACATCACAGAAACCTGTTTCTGTGACACCTACACCAATTAGTGAGGAAGCTAATGACGATGATCATGAAACTTCAGAACAACTTCTACTTAACCTCGTAGATCAACCAGAGTAAGATCCGCATCAGAGTGGTATGGTAATCCTGTTTTGGAAGTCATGCTACTAGATCATGATCAACCTATGAACTATGAAGAAGCGATGGTGAGCCCAGAGTATCTCTCT
>NW_024115289.1:0-16821 GCF_003073215.2 Triticum urartu
GGGTGGGCCGTGAGGGTGGCACCCGGGGGAGGGGGAGGAGACGCGCGGCGCGTTCGCTTCACGTCCGCGCCGACGCATTCCAGGCGCAATTTTGGGCCGGAAATGGGTCGGCGCGGACGCCGGGCGGACACGATTTGAGTTTGGGTCGGCGCGTTGGGCCGCCACTTTTGTCCGCGCCGATCCAAACGGACGTGGGCGGACGAAATGGGTCGCCCCATTGGAGTTGCTCTAAGTATTGATACAATATGTACATTGCAGATCTGATGCAGTTGGTGCAACATTGAACCATTCTTCTATATCTTGGCGCAGATCATGGCTGGAGATAATCTGGTAATTTCGGCAGTGAAGTTCCAATTGAAGAAAGAACGGAGGAAACACAACAAGCTTAAACCTGTTATAAAGTCAAAAACAATTGCCATAACAAACTCCCCGCCCAATCTCCCAACCATCCATGCATGATGCATAGTCACCGATCACCTAGAGAAATTATGTTGCTGAAATGGTCACATCTCAGTTTAGATGTATTGCCGTTCTGAAATTTTTCACGACCTTTGTATCTGAATTTAATTGATGGTCATGTGTGCGTACATATTCAGAAAATGGTTACTATTTTATTTCTGTTAGATTCAGTGCATATGAAATAAAATAGTAATTTGTGAGGATACTACAATCAGAGAAAGACCACTAGCAGTTAAGAGGGAGTGATCCAAAGTGGTCATAATATCTCGGCCAAAACGATAAAGTTGTTAGTTGTGACCACAAAGTATGGCATTGTGTCATTGTCCAAAGGTAATTCTAATTTGTTGTGCCCCGGCTCAGTCGAGAACTGCAAATTATGTGAGGCATGCGAGTTATATGCTTGTATACTCTATACTTCAAACTATCATCATGTTCATTGCCAGTATTCTTGGTGAATCCCGTGTTTTCAGATAACAACAAGGTTTCTGAATATTTTGCGCTACACGGGCCTTAGAGGGAGGATGTGGCGACTTCAGAGCTAAGTGTCAGAGAGAAGCGGGTGAAGAGTTAGACAAAGGTTTTTCCCTGATCTACATGCAATGTATTTCTCTTCAGAAACAAAATTGCCAGCTCCTTGGCCATTAGCTTCTGAAATTAGACATCAGCTTTACTAATTCAATTGGCATGGTATGTATCAATTCTAATTGGTTTGCATATTGGGAGGATATAGATAGTAAAGAGCCTTTTTGTGTTAAATCACGGTTATTGTGTAAAGAACTCACTAAATTTTTACATGTCTATGTGCCCTGTTGCAACGCACGAGCAATTACCTAATAATATTTAAAAGTGTAAGCAAAAGTAAAAAAAAGAATAAAAAATGTGAAAAAACCAAGGCAGTGGTCTCTTGCACAGAGAGCCCCTTTTACGTTCGGTGTGGGCACGCATTACACAAAGTGCAGCAATAACCACGTAACATACGAGTGTTTTACCCAGATTCAAGCCGCAATGTTCGTAAAACCCTATTCCTGCTTTGGTACATTTATGAGTGTTTGACCCCTGCGTTTACAGAGAGCGCAATCTTGCCGGCAAAGTGCTCGGGAGGTGCTACTAAGCTACTGCAAATTGATAGCGTTTCGACCCCTGTAATGGTTGCCTGGCCCTCGTTTCCTATATTAATATAAAAAGACCTAAAGTGGCAGATCCAATTAATCTTGGCCATCAAATCATGTCAATCCAACGATCTAGACTGCTTCAATGTCGAGCGCTCAACACGTTTAGCGTGCTGTTAATTTCATGCCAAAAATAATGATAATCACATAATAACACGCAAATAATATCCTACTTACCGCATGCACATAATATACTTCCAAATTAACATGCATTGCACGTACACATTGACTAGTATAGAGCAAAGGGGTTACCACAGTGGCAAAATGATCATTACTGGATGATAGTGGCTACAATGCTATCATACCAAACACCGATGGTGTAGGACAAACACATTTAATGTGTTGTTAGGTGTCACGCTGTGATGGATGCTAGCAAGGGAGTTCCGCTCCACCTGTACCGTCAGCCCAACTACCTTTTATTACTGCGACACGCCCTTGAATGGGTGTCAATAAAGTTGATCTCGCTTCAGCGAGTCGGAAGCATCTTTAGTGGGACCCAAGATATAGAAGCGCCCATGAACCCACCCCCTCTCCCGTTTTTCAATCAAGAGGATACTCGGTGTTCCTACATGGGCTACCACTTGGTGTGGCCCATTAACATGTACAATTTCTTTTTTATAACTTAGAGAGCAACTAATCAACGAGTACTCCTTTAAGAGCCCTCGTAAGGGTCACTTTTTGTGGGCTGAGAGCATACCAATTGTCGTGCTCTCAGCTGCCGCCACGTGCCGCGCTATGGATGCTCCCTCCAGATTTTTCTTTTTTATTTTTCTGTACGCGTTTTTGACTTTTAGATGATTTTTTCAGTTTTTTTTCTGCTTTCCAGTTTTCCCATGTTTTTATCTTTTTTGGAAAAACAATTATGAAAAAAACTCGTTTTCAGTTTTTTCCTTCCGAGAGTGGCATAAATTTACTTCTCGTGGAGGCACGGATTTGCTTCCGTGAGAGGCACGGTCGTGCCTCTCGAGAAAGGAAAAAACACGTTTTTACCCTTCTGAGAGATGCACGGTCGTGACTCGAGAAAGAGGGAAAGCGTGTTTTTTTTTTCATTTTGCGAGAAGCACATATTTACTTTTCGTAGAGGCACAAATTTTCTTTGGCAAGAGCCACGGTCATGCCTCTCGGGAAAAAGAGAAAAAATGTGTTTCCTTTTTTTTCCTTCCGCGAGAGGCACAAATTTCTTTTTCATGGAGGTACGAATTTGCTTCCGTGGAGGCACGGTCGTGCCTGGACTGTGCCTCCCAGGAAAATAAAAAAGCATTTTTTCCTTCCGCGAGAGGCACATATTTACTTCTCATGGACGAACGATTTGCTTCTGCGAGAGGCATGGTCGTGCCTCTCGGGAAAGGGGAGAAATCACGTTTTTTTGCTTCCGCGAGAGGCACAAATTTACTTCTCGAGAAGGCATGAATTTGCTTCCATGAGAGGCATGGTCATGCCTCTCAGGAAAGAGAAAAACCATAGTTTCTTTTTTCTTCTTCTGCGAGTGGAACAAATTTACTTATCGTGGAGCCACGAATTTGCTTATGTGAGAGGCACGGTCGTGCCTCTCGGGAAAGGAAAAAAATGTGTGTGTTTTTTTCTTTCCGCGAGAGGACAGATTTACTTCTCGTGGAGGCATGAATTTGATTCCGCGGGAGACACAGTGCCTCTTCGGAAAGGGAAAAATATGTGCTCCGAGTTCAGTTTTCTTCATGAAAAAAATGTTCGTCGAAACCTATCAACATGAGATCTAGTTTTTCAAGATCTCGACACGAGGAGTCCAACAATGAAAACGGTTCAAGATTTGGACGAACGTTTGAGAGATAATTTTTTTAAAATAAATGAAGCTACGAAAAATGGGAAAACTACCTGGTTGTCGCAACCTTGGGAGGTGGGAGTAACCTTTGCAAAGAATGCTTGTTAATTAGTTATTTCGCTCAAAATGTATATATTTCACTACTTTTGCTTAAAATAATAATCTATTTCACTACTTTTGTATAATCTGTTTAATAATAAATCCATTACAAATAAATTTTAAATATATCATAATAATTGTCTATGTGTTTTAAAAAAATGTTGTATATGAAAAGATAAACATATCGAAATAATGTCCAGGTCCCCTTCGAAAGAAATTTTAATAAATTGTAAGAAAACGTTTGTATATGAAGAGAAATCTTCATATATCTTGAAAGATATTTTTATTTTGAAAAAGTATTCAACTATTCTAGCAGAGATGTTCGTGTATTTCAAAAAACAAATCATGTATTCGCCGAGCAAACACATATAAAAGAAACAAAAATTACAAAAAGAAAGAAACCATGAAAAGATTTGTTTAAAACTGACTTTTTTGTGTGCGGAGAAAGACTTGCTGTTATTGGGTGAATCCATGTGAGCGATTCCTCCACATGAGTCACAGTAAACGCGATATATACCTGTAGGAAATAACAAAGATCAATCAACCACCCTAAAATGAAAGCAAATATAACGATCAAACTTTCTCTAAATAAGATTCAGCTAGTGACATGCTAATAAAATTTATCCTTAGGAATCATATAAGGCGACGTGTCTCGTTTACTCATGGACAATGACCCAATATTGAATCTTTGTGCGCCTCCTGATTGTGCCCGGATTGTCACTATGTTGACCCAGTGCTCCTACATTGGATATCACTTTGCGCGCCCAATTAATGTGTACAGTTTTTCTTTTTTTATAACTCTAGAAAATTTATTTATTTCACTAATTTTATACATCCATGTACAAAAGAAATTTTGCATACTGCAAATAAATATTGAATATATCACAATAATTATCTGTGTATTTCCAAAAAATAGTTTATATTTTTAAATAATTTTTAGTGACAAAATGTTAATGTGTTGCAAGAAAGAACGTCAACATATATCAAAATAGTGTTCATGTACTGCAAAAGAAATGTTAACAAATTATCAGAAAATGTTTCTATATAAAAATCTTCATATATCCTGAAAGATATTTATGTTTGAAAATAAATGTTCAAGTGTAAATGTTCATGTATTTCATAAAATTCCATGTACTCACCCAGAGAACATAGATAACAGAAATATAAATAAAAGTTAAAATAAAAAGAGAAAAATAGAAACCAACAAAATATTGTTTTTAAATAACCTTTTTTTTAGAAAGACTCACCATTATTGGGTCAGCCCATGTGAGGGGACCCACATGAACAACTCCTCCATATGACTCCAAATAAGCAAGATATATACTTAGTAGGAACTAAAGAAGATCAATCAACCACCCTAAATAAGAACAAAAATAACGATCAAACTTTCTATAAATAAGATCCAGCTAGTGACATGCTATAAAATTTAGTCTAAGGAATCATATAAGGTGACGTGTCTTATTTATTTGTGGACAATGACCCGATATTGAATCTTTGTGCCCTCCTGTTGTGCCCAGATTCTCACTATATAGTCCAAAACATCATAATGTCAAGTTCTTTAGATAAACTTGTTTACCTTCACAGGTTATAATCTTGTAGCATTCCCTGTATCCATGAAATATTTCACCCTTTAAAAGCCTTCAAATGTAAATAGATTGTCCAAAGTAGGCTAGGGAGTTCATGTTAAAAAGTCTTAGAGAGTTGAAGTTGGCTTCATAGGCAAGGGAAGTCGAACCAAGCACCATAATTCAGGGTTTAGGATTGTCTTTCTTCCAAAGACACAGTTAGACACCTGTGTGTTGATAAACTTCAAAAGTTCACTAGGTGAGAAAAGGTAAAAAATAACCTAGGATGCTTGTTAAGCATGCATGCCTTGATCAGGACTGTTCTCCCACCATAGGGCAATAGTTTGCCCCCTTCATCCAGTTATGTATTTCACACATTTTATCTACTATAGGTTGGAGGTCTTCTCTTCTAAGCCTATCATGGTGCAAAGGCTCCTAGATATTTGTATGAGAACATCATACTCATCTATTAACTAATCGTTTGAGGTGGTATACTCGTTCAGCTATCTGAATCATTCAGATGCTTATGCCTTATCATAGCAGCAGGGCCGGCAGCCCTGATAAGTCCAAAGAGCCAGAATGCATCTTCTGTGATGAGCATGATTGTCTGTCTCCTTGCAAAATTTCAACTCAGCAAACCAATGAAGATGCAATGTATATGTTAATATAAACCAACTCAATTATAGGCATGTGGTTTACTGGAGTGCTGGAGTAGCTAGCTACGTAGATTAATTATGCTAGAAAGTAGTAGTGAGCAAGTATGATGCTAACATCTTGGGAGGCCGACTTATATATGAGGGTTAACTGGCACCGTTGATGGTGAAGAAGAACCTGTAAATTAAGACGATGGAGACATGATATGGACATTCTTGTGTGAATGCCATATTTGACATGAATGTGTTGTGTAGCTAGCTAGCTCTTGGGTATCCGGTGTCCTCAAGAGGCCATTAAATTAATAAAGTTAACCCCATGAGCTGATCCATGGATGTTGGATCGTTAACTAGATTAGATGCCTGTCCAATTAACTGCCGTCACACGCACACGTAGGTTTGGAAGAAACAGGAAGCCATATATAGCTACCCCCCAAATTAATGAAAATGATGTGGATGTTATGTCGACTAGTGTACATAAGTTCACACTACTTGACACAAGATGCAATGGTTGTGTGCAACAATGGATGGAGTGTTCAGCATGTTTCTTTTTCAGAAACAGTTTGTTGGAAAGATTCGGTTGATCTATGCAAGCGTATCTCAGAGAAAGATAGACCAATGCATCCCCAAGGTCATCATGCCCATTCGGTCGCTGCAAAAGATAGTAGCTCAGGGCCAAGCTCGATCAGAGAGCTTGGCGGACACAGGGAGCCTAAGGCATGGCAGTTGCCCTTTCTTTTTCCCAACCAACCTCCAAGGAGCCCCAAGGGATGTCACGCGTCATCGCCAACATCAATGTTGGGTTTCAACTATTTACTTCATCATCCTCACAAACACTCTTCATCTAGCTTCTTCTCCCTTGCTAGCGTGGCTGCATCTTGCTCACATATGACACCACGACTCACAGGCTAGGACTAACACACAACCGTTTGCGTGCTTGATTTCCTCCAAGATAAAGGGTTCACATGCATGATTGAAGATTAAGAAATGTTTGTACCAAATTGAAATCTCATAAAAAAATTACTCCCACCATTCCAAAATTATTGTCGTGGTGACAAAAAGTCCATTTTTACTGCATATTTTCATAGGTAAAGATTTCAGCCTTTTATCTCTTTTTGATAAAGGGCACTTTTATTAACTCAAAATGTAGCATCAAGCATATACACAGCATGATGAGTAAAAACACCCGGCCTCTGCATAACGAAGATGCACAAAGCCAATTCAGCCTTTTATCTAGGCCGACAGAGGTAAATATTTGGCCGTACATGTCCTTGAAGGGGCGAAGTCATTTCGCCATAGTTGAATTGAACACTCAATCATGATTCAAATATATTACCTCCAAATTCAACTACATACACACGGACTTGCAATTTTTACCGCCAGGCGGAACTCACCTGTTTCTACCGAGGCAAATTTCAACGCAGACTCAAATCTAACTCAAATTTTGCTACCAACTGAATTTCCTAAAATTCTGCTTGGGTTTTAAATTTACCCAAACTACTTGAAACCATGTGAACAGCATCCCACATTAATTCCGCCAAATCAAGGAGGCGAACCTGCCGCTTGATTCTCAGCTGCTGACAGCAGCAAGTGCCCAAGTGGGCACACAAAATATCAGGCCGTGCCCCGAACCGGCACCCAAGTCAATGAACGCTGGATCCACGCGTCGAGTCACGCGCTGATCCTTGGCCGATCCCATGGGATAACCACCCGTGCCGGGGCCCCCAAAAGGCACACACGCAGGAGATGCGGCGGCGAGGATCTAGTCTAAAATCCCTTAACAATCGGTTAATTAACTTTTTCCTCCCCCAGATTCAACGCTCTCCAAAGGTGGGGGCCAGATTAAGCCAAAACTGGAGTGATTAATCAACTATCTCACTCGGTTCCCTCCCTTGGTTGCTTTGTTAAACATGAATGATTCCGTAGGATGCAATTGCTTTTCTACGATGCCCAAAGGCCAGGTTGCTGGTTAACCTAGAGCTGTGAAACTGGCTAGAATCTTCAGGAATCGAGTAAGATCGGATCCCAATGTCAACTCTGCTCGCTCTTGCCCCCCCTGCGAGCTGCATGCGAGCGCGCCTCGGTTATAAATACCTCGCCGATCCCAGATCCAAAGCATCAACACCAGCGCCATTGCAAGCTCTCCATCTAGGAGAAGGAGCAGCCACCATTAGAGACGCACTTAGTTGCCAGTGCGACTAGGCTAGCAAGCTCGAGGAGGATGGAGGTGGAGTCGAGCTCGCATGGCGCCGGCGACGAGGCTGCGAGCAAGTTCTCGCTGCCGGTGGACTCGGAGCACAAGGCCAAGTCCTTCAGGCTCTTCTCCTTCGCCAACCCGCACATGCGCACCTTCCACCTCTCCTGGATCTCCTTCTTCACCTGCTTCGTCTCCACCTTCGCTGCGGCTCCGTTGGTGCCAATCATCCGCGACAACCTCAACCTCGCCAAGGCCGACATCGGCAACGCCGGGGTGGCGTCCGTGTCCGGCTCTATCTTCTCGAGGCTCGCCATGGGGGCCATCTGCGATCTCCTTGGCCCGCGCTATGGCTGCGCCTTCCTCGTCATGCTCGCGGCGCCCACCGTCTTCTGCATGTCCCTCATCGATGATGCGGCCGGCTACATCACCGTCCGCTTCCTCATCGGCTTCTCCCTCGCGACGTTTGTGTCGTGCCAGTACTGGATGAGCACCATGTTCAACAGCAAGATCATCGGCACTGTCAACGGCCTCGCGGCTGGCTGGGGCAACATGGGTGGCGGTGCCACTCAGCTCATCATGCCACTCGTCTTCCACGCCATCCAAAAGTGTGGTGCCACGCCCTTCGTAGCATGGCGTATTGCCTACTTTGTGCCTGGAATGATGCACATCGTGATGGGCTTGATGGTGCTCACCATGGGGCAAGATCTTCCTGATGGAAACCTTGCCAGCCTCCAGAAGAAGGGGGACGTGGCCAAGGACAAGTTCTCCAAGGTCCTTTGGGGCGCCGTCACCAACTACCGGACATGGATCTTCGTCCTCCTTTACGGATACTGCATGGGTGTTGAGCTCACCACCGACAACGTCATCGCCGAGTACTACTTCGACCACTTCCACCTTGATCTCCGGACTTCCGGCACCATCGCCGCATGCTTCGGCATGGCAAACCTCGTCGCTAGGCCCATGGGTGGCTACCTCTCCGACCTCGGCGCCCGCTACTTCGGCATGCGTGCCCGCCTTTGGAACATATGGATCCTGCAGACCGCCGGTGGCGCTTTCTGTCTCTGGCTGGGCCGTGCGAAAGCCCTCCCTGAATCAGTCACCGCCATGGTCCTCTTCTCCGTCTGCGCCCAGGCAGCATGCGGCGCAGTCTTCGGTGTCATCCCCTTCGTCTCCCGCCGCTCCCTCGGCATCATTTCAGGCATGAGCGGAGCCGGTGGCAACTTTGGCGCCGGGCTGACACAATTGCTGTTCTTCACGTCGTCGAAGTACGGCACCGGCAGGGGGCTCGAGTACATGGGTATCATGATCATGGCCTGCACGCTCCCTGTGGCGCTCGTGCACTTCCCACAGTGGGGATCCATGCTCTTGCCGCCCAACGCCAACGCCACCGAGGAGGACTTCTACGCGGCCGAGTGGTCGGAGGAGGAGAAGAAGAAGGGTCTCCATATCCCTGGCCAAAAGTTCGCCGAGAATTCCCGCTCAGAGCGTGGCAGGCGCAACGTCATCCTTGCCACGGCCGCCACACCCCCCAACAACACTCCCGAGCACGCATAAGACTTGAGCCTCTCTTTACCTGTGTACACGTACAGTGCGCGCATCATATACACGTCGTGTATATACGCCTGAAATCGGCAAGCAGTATGTTTTTTGAATGTATTCCCTTTCCGTAAGTATATATGGTAGTGAATTTTCTGTGTACGCGCGGGAAATGCGTGGATGCATGTGCGTGTGCACTGCATGCGAGCGAGGGTGTTTATGTACGTGTCCACTTGGGACGTCGGTCCCAAAGTTAAATGAACAGTTTGAATCTGTTTTGCCATTGTACTTGTGTACTTCCGGTTCTTCATCTACCGACATATGTGTAAGCAATTGGTGAGTATAAAGACCTTGAGTGAAATGGAAATAAAGTGCTATTTTTTTTTGTTTCAAGTGTTCATGTATGCTTGCTATTTTAGCATACAATAAATGGATCTTAAAAAGAAACTAGTCAAGAACATGTCCATGACAGTAGTAAAGACGTCGACGAAATGATTTAGTACATACTAGTAAACTATAAAATGTTTGGTTGCACGTACTGCGGGATATAAATTAATGATGCAATTAACTCAATGCATACTTAAGGTGGATGTCTCACTGTAAGACTATTCATGTACTTGTGCATCTTCAAAATTTCTCGAAAAGTTTGAAGACATGCAAAACTTTGTTCAAATATACCTTGCAGAAAAATCAACTTATCTAGTAAATAGTGTTATTGCAACTAGTTGTCTTGTTTGTACATGACAAATTTAACCATCGTTTTGCAAGATAACTGTATTTTTGTCCCTCGACTTATAGTGTAGTGTATCTTTTGTTCCTCAACCATTTTTCGTCACCGTGGACTACCAATACTGTCTGATCCATGATCCAGGCTTTTCTTCATCGGCGGCGGCTGCTATTTTGGTACGCTGGTCATATGGGGCCTTAACACGGCAACTTCTTGACTGTCAACTACAACAATGTTTGCCCGACTTCGATGAGGGAGGGGCGATGACAGCGGCGTGCCTTCGGCTCGCTTCAGTGCTTGTAGTTGTCGCTAGGTGGTCTATGGACCTGGATGTAGTTCTTACTTCTGGTGTTCTTTGTACTACTTTGACAGTTGATGAATAGGTCGAAAGTTTTCTCACAAAAATAAAACTATCAATACTATTTTTTTTGACAATGGCCAGAGTACTTGGCATGTTTTAGGTGGTATATCGACCACATATGACAACCACCTGACACCTCAAATATAATTGATTCTCGGAGATCCTTAACTCTGAAAATTCTGGAAAAAAAATCCTAGGTGATCCTACGGTCGGTACCAATTGCCAAGTTACCCTCCAAAAGGCACCTTCTGAAAAAATCCAGCAAAGGGGCGCAATGAGAGCTGGGTGCACGCATTGAGGCGCCCTTATGTATGCCATCTGGTTCATTATAAAATTCTGCTTATGTGTCTTTTAAGTTTAAAATACCTGACATTTGTAATTCATGAAAGTGAAATTATACAGATGTCAGAATTTTGTTTATTTTGCTGATTTTTTCAAAAACTTTGAAATTTCTAATTTTCCATTAAAATTGGTGCTAAAAGAAAGTTACCAAAACGTGAAGTTTGACAAAGTTTGACTTACCAAAACAGAAAATGCACCTGGTCCAAAAATTGACCTTCCCTAACGGGTGACCACTATTCCTTGCTATAGGGGTTATGTTTGGTGAAGCTAGCAAATACAATGTCGGCCACATGAACGTGCTGGAAATATCAGCCTTATCTTGCCCGGAGATACAATCGTACATGCAACGTACATCCAAAAATAAAGTTGGCTAATTATAGCTGTGCTTGACTATTGGCTGCATGCATCTATTGATGCAGAGGCTGGGGTGATCCTCCTTTTCCAAAAAAAGCTGTGCTTGACGTACGTGGATTAAATAGAATGTTTCATGCATGATTGGCAAGCTAGTTGGCGTTTGACATTGGCGACAGATATACATTTCTCTGCAGATCAGATCATATTCACGTACAGGCCAGCTCTGTCAGAGCTTATCATCTTATCCTGTCGGTTCATGTGCATATCCGACCAACGTTTACAGATATATTGCTGCGTGGCCAAAGTCCATGAACATTATCCTCCGATGACTAAGGCTCCCTACGGCCAAAGTCCATGGAGCTAACATATAATCTCTGTGTACGTATATGATCATGACGACGTGAATACAACACACCATAGTAAAACTGTATGAATTTTCGAAGATATACGAAACAGTGGAAAGTATCTCACAATACATGATGTAAATGATATCCCATACATGAAGAAAGTCCTATTGATTATACACACATTTAAATCAAACAATCCGCATAGAATTTTTTTAACAAATATTGCAATACTCTAAATTCCTATGAAAATTCTGTGCTCAAACAGGCCCTTAAACTTTCTAATTGATACTTGACTAAACATTTTGCTCTTTCTTGAGAAAGTTGACTCTGGGTTGGATCATATATATGTATGCACTCAAAATTTTCTGTTCTGGACTAGAGTGGAAAAGGGTCAAGTGAATAAATGCCAACAATCAATTTCTTGGGAAATAATAAACTCTAGTTTCATATAGTGACTCAGCATCATGTGAGTCAGCATCATCCATTGCAGTTAGTCAACAACTACAAAATATAGTTAAGTACTACCACTACAACAAAGTGTCAACTACAAGAACCATTCAAAGAAACATTTTCGCTTTCTAGACAGCAAGGATACGCGTGTGGTAGATACCCCAAAGTTCATGGAAGTGTCATCATTAATAAACAAATAAAAGGTACAACTCAGGTACTTTCTGGAGCTGACGAATCCACGGCAAATGGCTTATCACCACCTACAAACGACATTTCCATATTAAAATGAGAAAGGCATATAATCAGATGAAAAGTGGAGTTGGAGTCTTGGACATTGCCTGATCCAGTGTCAACTTAGAGAGTGCAATCGATAGATAAGATATGGAAGCTCCTGTGTGAACTTATTTGGCATTGCAACCTTCTTTTGGATAACTAAACTGTCACCTCTTTTAGTTAATTAGAATATGAAAGAGACGCGAAACCAAAGCTAGGGTGGAAACTAAGCTTAAATTATTTGGCAAAGTCAAAAGAAGTTTGAGGTATGCATGAACTTATAGTTGTGATCAGAGCTGAGCAAGCGAGAGCGACCTTGGTAGATAAATACATGGCAGCGCCGTGTCAAATTTGCCCAATTGCTCAGTCTGACATGATTTTGAGTCCTGAATGGTTAGTATGCCACAGAAACCAAATATGGTAAAAAAGTTACACTTTGTCGCATATACCTGTTACAAATGGAACTTACGTACTCTATATATAAGCATCAATATGCTCTCTTTACATGATTTTTCTACCAGTTTTGCTTGTAACTCCACACCTTACGTTATACATATTGCATTAAAAATCAAGACCGGTGACTACATTTTTTGAATATTGGGTGTCTTCTAGGACCCCAATAATTGAATGGGAAAATGGATGAACAAAGTGTAGTTTGGATATAGGTGCAAAAATTTCGGTTACCAAAAATGCTTGTCCAAACCATTGAAAAGTATATAAGGTCAAATTGAAACTTCCATTGTAATAATGGTAGTTGAAATTCAATTAGAAGTCCACGGAAGGCTGGACCCTAGTTGAAGTTTTGAATCTCATTTATAAAGGTTATTTCAAGCCTCATCAACATGTTCCGTACTTCCGCCATGCCCTCTCAATCAGAATACCTAAACTCTTTCAAAATTTAATTAGCTAGTTGCTAATTTGAAATTTCTAGTCATTAGTATACTACTCCCTCCGTCCCATAATATAGGACGTTTTTTGACACTAGTGTAGTGTCAAAAAACGTCTTACATTATGAGACGAAGGGAGTACTATTTATTTGGAATGTGGGTGAGAGTGGAAGTCTTGTTCCCCAATGAAACAACTACTCCCTCTGTCTCAAAATAAGTGTCTTGACTTTAGTTCAACTATGTACTAAAGTTAATACAAAGTTGAGACACTTATTTTGGGACGGAGGGAGTATTAGCTTGCAGGAGATGTGGAATTATTTGGTGGGCTTGGAACCTCAAAAGAAAAATTGAAATGTGAAACCTCAAATTTGAATGAAGTATTTTGTTTTTCTAAGGTAGGTGCTAACCTAGGTTCACGATTTAGGTATACTATTGGCACCTCAATTAAGAAATTAATAACTCATGTATGGAGAAAATTAACTGAGTGCCACTGCCATTTTTGCAGATTATGTATCTAAACTTGCCAGGAGAGGAATCGGAGGTACACAAGACACATAATCTCAAAGTTGTTGTAAATTCAGACCACAGGTACAGGTACCTCGCATGCGTGCATGCACACACCAAAACATTTCGTGCGTAAGAAACACATTACACAGGCCTACACTAGAAATCTAAATTTGTACGCCTTATTACAGCCGATGTTGAAGGCGTATATATACGATGTGTATATTTGCATGCACTGTAGTTTAGTACTTGTACATAGTATATGAAAAACAATCCAATCTTATACGTGCTGGGGCGTATTGTTGGGTGGCGTGGCGGACGTGGCAAGGATGACGTTGCGCCTGCCACGCTCCGAGCGTGAGTTCTTGGCAAACTTTTGGCCGGCAATATGGAGACCCTTGTTCTTCTCCTCCTCCGACCACTCGGAGGCATAGTACTCCTCCTCTGTGGCGTCGGCGCTGGCCGGGAAGAACATCGAGCCCCACTGTGGGAAGTGCACAAGAGCGACAGGCAGCGTGCATGCCATGATCATGATGCCCATGTACTCCAGACCCCTTCCAGTGGAGTATTGTGATGAAGTAAAGAAGAGAAGTTGCGTGAGTCCGGCACCCACGTTTCCACCAGCACCGGTCAGCCCAGAGATGATGCCAAGGGAACGTCTAGAAACGAAGGGTGCGACGCCAAATACAGCACCACACGCGGCTTGGGCGCAGATGGAGAAGAGCACCATGGCAGTCACTGAGGCAGGGAGGGCTGATGCACGACCGAGCCAGATGCAGAAAGCGCCACCGGCGGTTTGAAGGATCCAGATGTTCCAAAGGCGAGCGCGCATGCCGAAGTAGCGGGCGCCAAGGTCAGAGAGGTAACCCCCCATAGGACGCGCGACAATGTTTGCCATGCCGAAACAAGCGGCGATGGTGCCTGCAGCGCGGAGGTCTAGGTGGAAGTGGTCGTAGTAGTACTCGGCGATGACATTGTCAGTGGTGAGCTCGACACCCATGCAGTAGCCGTAGAGGAGGACGAAGATCCATGTACGGTAGTTGATGACGGCGCCCCAAAGGACCTTGGAGAACTTGTCCTTGGCCATGTCTCCCTTCTTCTGGAGGCTTGCAAGGTTCCCGTCAGGGAGATCTTGCCCCATGGTGAGCACCAGCAAGCCCATCACGATGTGCATCATTCCCGGCACAAAGTAGGCAATACGCCATGCTACAAATGGTGTGGCACCACACTTCTGGATTGCGTGGAAGACAAGCGGCATGATGAGCTGTGTGGCACCGCCACCCATGTTGCCCCAGCCTGCAGCCAGGCCATTGACAGTGCCAATGATCTTGCTATTGAACATGGTGCTCATCCAGTACTGGCATGACACGAAGGTGGCGAGTGAGAAGCCAATGAGGAAGCGGACGGCGATATACCCCGAGGCATCATCGATGACGGACATGCAGAAGACGGCGGGCGGCGAGGGCATGACCCGGAAGGGGCAACTGCCTTGGCGAGGTTGAGGTTGTCGCGGATGATGGGCACCAGCGGCGCCGCGGCGAAGGTGGAGACAAAGCAGGTGAAGAAGGAAATCCACGAGAGGTGGAAGGTGCGCATGTGAGGGTTGGCGAAGGAGAAGAGCCGGAAGGACTTGGCCTTGTGCTCGGAGTCTACCGGTAGCGTGAACTTGCTCGCGGCGGAGTCGGCATGAGAGCCAGCCTGCACCTCCATCTTTGTTGAACTAGCCTAGTTGCACTCACAACTATGAGCAACTAACAGTGGTGTCTGCTGCTGTTGAGCTTGGCCTGGAATGTAATGGCGATGGGGTTTGTGCTTTGGATCATGTATCCGCGAGGTATTTATAGGCAGATGCGCGTGCATACATTTGCATTTGCAGGCAGCAGAGAGTTGACATTGGGATGATTGAACGTCTCTCAACTCTCATCTCTTAACCGGCTGTAAGTGCAATTAGCATTGTCTAACAAGGAAAGAATGCGTATTATTGCACCTGACGGAATCACGGGATTAAACAAGGGACGTACAGCAGGGTCGAGAGAGGTAGGAAAATGAGCAGGACAGCTAAGTAATCTCGTCGCCGCGCGCATCTCGTCGCCCTCACCCCGTGGGATGGACCAAAGATCAGAATATGCACGGCACGTCACAGGATGCGTGTCCAGAATCGCATTTCTACACGAAGAAAACTATTAGGACTACCGCGCATTTCACTCCGGCCTCTGTGTCGAAGAAAACACATACGATCATGATATGACAAACACGTGTCTAACAAGTATAACAACATAAAATGTGTACAAAGATTACTTAGCGGTACAAGGAACCTTCATGCATATGAGTTGGTGCCTTCTAATAGTACGTCATGAAACGTCCAAATATTTGGCTAACAACATAAAATGTGTAAAAAGTTGACAGTTTGCATTGTGGGAGCCAAATAGGACTAGTGTAGAATCTTCAAAGCCTAGGCCGACAGGTTGTTATTAGTTTGTTACTGAAATGGGAGCATGGCTGCAACGGTTTCAGTTTGTTGCTTGCAACTTTTGCAGCGATCCAACGGCCAGCCAGCCACGACTACCGACGAGGCGACAATGGCGTACGCGCATCACACGCACATACACACAGTCGATGAGCTGACTTTGCAAGCTGGCCATTCCGGCCTGGAAAGCATATGTCAAACCTGACTCGACAGTGACAGCATGCAAAGGGGGTAGGGGACAGGTAATGAGCTCGTGTATCTTTAGTTAATTCTTACCTTGGCAGACTAATTCACGCTGACGTGCGATGCTAATCAGTTTCAGGCAACTCAAAAACAAGTGTTGCGTCGGTAATCCTGCGCATGCTGATTACAAATTAGTCTCGAGATGCGGCAGAAACGAGCCATTTCACTCTTGGTATATCCTGGGGCTATCTACTGGGTGTGTAGGGGCGTCTACTCATGGTTTTGTGGAAAAACCCTTAATCTGGTCTTTGGTTACTAGATCAAACAACATCAATGCACATACATCATGATGTTGTTGAGGGTGTAGTTTTTTTTGAACGAAAGGGGGTCCCCCCCCCCCCCCCCCTCCCCCCTTTTTTTTGTCAAAGCACGAAACAAAACCACAAAAACCAA
>NW_024115290.1:0-23427 GCF_003073215.2 Triticum urartu
GACACGAAGGTGGCGAGTGAGAAGCCAATGAGGAAGCGGACGGCGATATACCCCGAGGCATCATCGATGACGGACATGCAGAAGACGGTGGGCGCCGAGAGCATGACCAGGAAGGCGCAGCCGTACCGCGGTCCAAGGAGATCGCAGATGGCGCCCATGGCCAGCCTAGAGAAGATGGACCCAGACACAGACGCGACACCGGCATTGCCGATGTCTGCCTTGGCGAGGTTGAGGTTGTCGCGGATGATCGGCACCAACGGCGCTGCGGCAAAGGTGGAGACGAAGCAGGTGAAGAATGATATCCACGAGAGGTGGAAGGTGCGCATGTGAGGGTTGGCGAAGGAGAAGAGCCTGAAGGACTTGGCCTTGTGCTCGGAGTCCACCGGCAGCGTGAACTTGCTCGCAGCGGAGTCGGCATGAGAGCCGGCCTGCACCTCCATCTTTCTTCAGCTAGCCTAGTTGCACTCACAACTAAGAGCGACTAATGGTGGTGGTTGCTGCTATTGAGCTTGGCCTGCAATGTAATGGCGATGGGGTTTGTGCTTTGGATCCTGCATCCGTGAGGTATTTATAGGCATATGCGCGTGCATACATTTGCATTTGCAGGCAGCAGAGAGTTGACATTGGGATGATTGAACGTCTCTCAACTCTCATCTCTTAACCGGCTGTAAGTGCAATTAGCATTGTCTAACAAGGAAAGAATGCGTATTATTGCACCTGACGGAATCACGGGATTAAACAAGGGACGTACAGCAGGGTCGAGAGAGGTAGGAAAATGAGCAGGACAGCTAAGTAATCTCGTCGCCGCGCGCATCTCGTCGCCCTCACCCCGTGGGATGGACCAAAGATCAGAATATGCACGGCACGTCACAGGATGCGTGTCCAGAATCGCATTTCTACACGAAGAAAACTATTAGGACTACCGCGCATTTCACTCCGGCCTCTGTGTCGAAGAAAACACATACGATCATGATGTGACAAACATGTGTCTAACAAGTATAACAACATAAAATGTGTACAAAGATTACTTAGCGGTACAAGGAACCTTATGCATATGAATTGCTGCCTTCTAATAGTACGTCATGAAACGTCCAAATATTTGGCTAACAACATAAAATGTGTAAAAAGACGACAGTTTGCGTTGAGGGAGCCAAATAGGACTAGTGTAGAATCTTCAAAGCCTAGGCCGACAGGTTGTTATTAGTTTGTTACTGAAATGGGAGCATGGCTGCAACGGTTTCAGTTTGTTGCTTGCAACTTTTGCAGCGATCCAACGGCCAGCCAGCCACGAGTACCGGCGAGGCGACAATGGCGTACGCGCATCACACGCACATACACACAGTCGATGAGCTGACTTTGCAAGCTGGCCATTCCGGCCTGGAAAGCATATGTCAAACCTGACTCGACAGTGACAGCATGCAAGGGGAGTAGGGGACAGGTAATGACCTCGTGTATCTTTAGTTAATTCTTACCTTGGCAGACTAATTCACGGTGACGTGCGATGCTAATCAGTTTCAGGCAACTCAAAAACAAGTGTTGCGTCGGCAATCCTGTGCACGCTGATTACAAATTAGTCTCGAGATGTGGCAGAAACGAGCCATTTCACTCTTGGTATATCCTGGGGCTATCTACTGGGTGTGTAGGGGCGTCTACTCATGGTTTTGCGGAAAAACCCTTAATCTGGTCTTTGGTTACTAGATCAAACAACATCAACGCACATACATCATGATGTTGTTGAGGGTGTAATTTCTTTGATGATGCTGGAGATCAAGCCTTTCAGTCGTTTATGTGCTTTCCTTTTCGTTTTGAATGTGATTTCTTGAGAGATAGCGATATCCTCTCCAAGGAGAATCCCTTGGTTTATCGTTCATTGATAAGGTTTAGTTTATCCTTGTCTGCTTTGTATTGCTTTGGGTTTTGGGTTATTTGCACATTCTCCCATACAATATTTCTTACGTTTTCTGTTATATACTAATTAACATTATGTATATCATTATTGGTTAGATGCTTTCTTTTGTTTGTGTAACTTCATTTTCATAAATAATACTGTAGTATTCAAGAGTGTTAACACATGTATATGTAGAGAATGAGAGACATAGTATGTCTGTCCGTTTGAACTTATCAGGGCCGTCGAAGTTTATTCATGTGTATGTTATATATATAACTGAGACAATGGCAATATATACATATTGCATCACTTTTCCACAAGAACAAGTCGATATGTCAGAACTGGTTGCTACTATCCGAGTACAAAAATTCGTGCAAAGAGTTGACTCTGAATAGTTACCTAGGTAGCTGCATTTCTTCTCCAAATACATATGTTACGACACAACACATGCAATACTATATATCGTGGTTGGTGTTCTTCCTCCATCATCATAATCTAATAAGCTACTAATTTGTAATCAGGTTGGTGAAATTAAATGATGTCCATTAGGTGGGTATAATTGAATGCAGTGTGCATGCTGATTATGTGATAGCAGGAGGGTAGACTAGCATTAGAGCTTGTTGAAAGAGTGGTTTGGCTTTTCGAGGGAAACAGGGATGTATTCTCTAATACAATATATAGTTTTAGTTACTCTTTTGTAAAATGTGAATAGTGTTAAGTGCCAGGGAGCATGACAATATAATTTTCATGCCGATTTTGTTTTTTAAGGAAAAAATATGTCCTTGCTACCAAGCACAACCAGCTGATCTTTGTTCCCAAGATATTTGAAAAGCCGAGTCAAAAGTTAAAGGGCCTACACAACCAGGTACTCCCTTCATTCTTGTTTATAAGGTTGCACACACAATTTGAGATTTAACTTTTATCATAAATTATACCAACAACATATGGGTCATGTGAAACCAAAATCCTACCAAAACTTTCTTGAGAATACAAGTCCAGTGATGTAATTTTTGTGGCACATAACCTACATTCATTGTACATATATGGTCAAACATGATTCTTGAAATGTGTGTGCGCTTTTGGAACGGTAGGAGTATTCAGCTACTAGCCATGTGGCCAGCCCCTCTTGTCGTAATCCTATATAAATTATTAGTCATAAAACTTCAATATTAATTATACAACAACACTTAAATTAAGACACGTAATTTGGTAAATATTAAACTCAAACAACCAACCTAGTATTTATTTTCTTTTATCAACAAATAAAGCACCTCACATATGCACGGGATAGTTACGGAAAACATTTGGCAATATATATTACATTGAACAAATATCTAGGTGACTGAACATGATTACGAGTTTAAGACTCATATATATTCATTACATACTGCTATTCATGTAAGTTCATTCTCCCGATGTAGCAAAAAGCAAGACATAGGAACATATATACATTGTAAAATCCATTATAGAGCTGCCCATGTCCAAGCCGAGCTGTTTTTCTTTGTTGCCCGCATAATGACCTAATTAATTATCTACCTAAGTTTTACAATAAAATAGCATTGTCGATGGTGATAAACAATTTGACATGGGTTGATCAGCTTCAATAAGTACCTGAGCTGTACTTTTATTTGTTTAATCAATGACGCTTTCATGAACTTTGGGCTACCACGAAGGCTTGCTAGCAGAAACTTACACATGTTTCTTTTGAATGGTTCTTGTGTGGTCGGCACTTGTAGTAGTATTTTACTCTATGTTGTGGTTGTCGACTAATTTTCCAAGGATCAAGCTGTCTAGCTGTGACAAGAAATTCCTTGTTGATTATTTATCATGACACTTCTTCTATTGACCCTATTTAAAAAATAAATTGACTCTAATTATAAATCATTATTGAATCAAGCCACTCTTCCACTCTAATTCCGAATATAAAATTTTAATGTTGTACATATGGGTCAATCAGTGGACTTATACATAAAGAAAACTCAAAATGTTACCTCTGCTGAATCGAGCAAACGACAAACTATGCAGCTAATGCTGTTGCCCTTCCGGCATGGCCTCCAGCCTCCGTCTCAGCTTAAACATTTTGTTCACAAATTCAACATAGTATCCTCACATTCCAAGATTCAGTTTAGTTTGACCAATAAACGCTCAATATCTGACATGGTTGAATTTGCTCTCAGATATGAACCCATTTATGCAAACACTAGTTATGCTCTTTACTCAACATGGATGTCAGCCTAGTCTTCACACTAGGGCAGCAAGCTAAGATATGTTCTTGTTTATGGAGATGTTTTCTTCTTTTGGTAGCAATACATTTTTCACCAGGTGCTTTCTCGAGATATTTAATGTACTTGTGAGGTTGTGTGCATCTCAATGCAGAGGTCAGAAACTTGATTTTTCTTCTTTTGTATTCAGAACTAAATACTTTTGTGAAGAACTAATAAAATATGTGCTACTTACAGGTTTAATTTGACTTCCATTCGAGCATATATACACGCTACTAGCAGGCTATCCGTTTGGAGCTGACAAGATAAGTTCGGTGGACCAAAGGATATGCACATGATCAGCGGACACGGCAACTGATAAGGACTCCAACAACATGAGGCAATACGTATGTACGGAACATGGCGACGTCAACCAGTTGCTACTAATAAAAAAGAAAAAAATGCTACATTCTACGGATGGGCTACAAAAATTGAGCTAATCTTCCCCATCTCCACTACTCAAATTAAGTCAATCGTTATAAAATCACAATCATACGGAAAAGTGCAGTTGAATAAAAATCTAGTAGTGTCTATATGTATGTAAAATAAACAGCGTATCTTTGAAGTAATTATTGCTTAAAGTGTATATTTGGACAATCAAACTACACTTTATATTTTTGGGGGTTTCGATCTCATATTTTAGAGGTCCCATCTCTTCACACACAACTGCTCCTACTCCCTTTCCACAATTCACATCCCTCGGCCTCTCCTGGCATAGCAACTACAACCCGCCTCATATGCCCCGATTTTGGCTCCTTTTACCCCATGCACTCCAATCCCTATAACCCTATACCTCATTTACGCCCTCGTCTTTACCGGGATTGTTGCATGTCGCCATTTACCTATGCATCATCACTGGCTCTTGCTTGCCCCTAGCGAATGCCGAATAAGAAGAAGGTAGTTTTTTTTAAAGAAAATCGAGTATGCAAATTTTACTAAAAAAATTGATTGACTTGATCATTAGAATCAATTAGCTGGAGTGGCTACCACATTTCGATCACATCATTTCAAACTTTTTAAAATAGTCGTATGAGTTTAGGGGTAGTTGGGACGGTAAAATTGACTTCGTACATATTCGTATATTTGCAGTTGGATCACTTGGTTTAGTTTAGACTTTCTCCGTGACTATAGACCTGCTCGAACATTCCGGCCATGTAACTCCAAGTATTTAAATTTCCTTGGTCGAAGAACCGAAAGTACACAAAATTTCAAATGTTCATGCAATTTCGGACTGAATTTTATAGCACATATACCCTCGTTCGCATGCATGCTTGCATGGAAGCTAGTGTTTAGCAGAAAGGTAAATCCCCATACAACTTATTAATTAGGTGGGGTTGCAGGCATACATATGTACGGCCTGTATATACTTAAATGTATGCTTCCAACGTAGAAAACAAAGCTTGGGTCCTACACATGTTGGGGCGTGTTGTTGGGTGGCGTTGCGGACGTGGCAAGGATGACATTGCGCCTGCCACGCTCCGAGCGGGAGTTCTCGGCAAACTTTTGGCCGGCAATATGGAGACCCTTGTTCTTCTCCTCCTCCGACCACTCGGAGGCATAGTACTCCTCCTCCGTGGCATCTGCGCTGGCTGGAAAGAACATGGAACCCCACTGTGGGAAGTGCACGAGGGTGACAGGCAGCGTGCATGCCATGATCATAATGCCCATGTATTCAAGACCCCTACCGGTGGAGTATTGTGATGAAGTGAAGAAGAGAAGTTGTGTGAGCCCCGCACCCACGTTGCCACCCGCGCCGGTCAGTCCGGAGATGATACCAAGGGAACGCCTGGAAACGAAGGGCGCGACTCCAAAGACAGCACCACAGGCAGCTTGCGCGCAAATGGAGAAGAGGACCATAGCTGTGACTGAGGCTGGGAGGGCCGATGCACGACCGAGCCAGATGCAGAAAGCGCCACCAGCGGTCTGGAGGATCCAGATGTTCCAAAGGCGAGCACGCATGCCGAAGTAGCGAGCACCAAGGTCAGAGAGGTAGCCACCCATAGGACGCGCCACAATGTTGGCCATGCCGAAGCAGGCGGCGATGGTGCCGGCGGCGCGAAGGTCTAGGTGGAAGTGGTCGTAGTAGTACTCGGCGATGACGTTGTCGGTGGTGAGCTCAACGCCCATACAGTAGCCGTAAAGGAGGACGAAGATCCATGTCCGGTAGTTGGTGACAGCACCCCAAAGGACCTTGGAGAACTTGTCCTTGGCCACGTCCCCCTTCTTCTGGAGGCTCGCAAGGTTTCCGTCAGGAAGATCTTGCCCCATGGTGAGCACGAGCAAGCCCATCACGATGTGCATCATTCCTGGCACGAAGTAGGCAATTCTCCATGCTACAAAGGGCGTGGCACCACACTTTTGGATGGCATGGAAAACGAGTGGCATGATGAGCTGTGTGGCGCCACCACCCATGTTGCCCCACCCAGCCGCTAGGCCGTTGACCGTGCCGATGATCTTGCTGTTGAACATTGTGCTCATCCAATACTGGCATGATACAAAGGTGGCGAGCGAGAAGCCGATGAGGAAACGAACGGCGATATACCCCGATGCGTCATCGATGACTGCCATGCAAAATACAGTCGGCGCGGAGAGCATGACGAGGAAGGCACATCCATAACGCGGGCCGAGTAGATCGCACACGGCCCCCATGGCAAGCCTGGAGAAGATGGACCCGGACACGGACGCCACACCGGCATTGCCGATGTCAGCCTTGGCGAGGTTGAGGTTGTCGCGGATGATGGGCACCAACGGTGCTGCGGCAAAGGTGGAGACGAAGCAGGTGAAGAAGGAGATCCAGGAGAGGTGGAATGTGCGCATGTGCGGGTTGGCGAAGGAGAACAGCCTGAAGGACTTGGCCTTGTGCTCGGAGTCCACGGGCAACGTGAACTTGCTCGCGGCGGTGTCACCATGCGCACCCGCCTCGACCTCCATATTTCCTGGCAACTAAAAACAGCTAATGGTGGCTGTTGCTGCTGCTCTTGAGCTTTGCTTGAATGTAGTAATGGTGATGTGGTAGTATGGCTGATGCTTTGTATCTCGCATCGGTTTGGTATTTATAGCGAGACACGCTCACATGCATATGCTATTAGCAGAGTTGACACTGGGATAGGCATAAACGCACCACAACTCTTGGCTGTAGGTTAAGTGCAATTAGCATTGTCGACCCAGGAAAGAATGTATTATTGCATCTGACGGAATCATGGCAAGAGCAGCTGCGATTAAATAACGCACTAATCTCGTCGCCGCGCGCATCTCTGCGCCCTCACCCCGTGGGATCGACCAAGGATCAGAATATGCAAGGTCACACGATGCATGTCCAGAATCGAATTTCTTGTGCACACTACAGAAAGGAAAAGTTTACCTTGTCCCAATGTGATAGAGAAAGATTATGTACGATGTTTATTTGCTCACTTGTTGGCTGTACAGTATCGTCAAATATCCTAATTAAGGACAGTAGATCTTCAAAGCCAGCCAGCCTGGTCCACAGCTTGTTCTTACTGAAATGTGTGAGCATGCAACGGTTTCAGTTTGCTACTTTCAACTTTTCCAACGATCCAACGGACAGCTAGCCACGACGTATGGCGATGGCATACACACATTACACACACAGTCCATTCGCTGACTTTGCAAACTGGCCGCTGTTGCATGCAAGGGGACAAGTAATGACCTCGTGTATCTTTAGTTAATTCTTGCTTATGCAGACTAGCTAGATAATTTGCACTGATGATAGTGAGGCTATCTGCGTCAGCAATTTTGCATATACTGATAATGCATAGACTCATATGGTGGAAAACCATTGTGCACTTGGGAAACTGCGGCGCTCTGTAGGGTGTAGGGGCGTCTATTCATGGTTTCGGGGGTGAAAACCCTTAATCTAGCCTTCAATTGCTCAATCAGACAACATCAACATACATGCATTATCATCTTCTTGAGGATGTAGTTTCTTTACTAGTTGGTCCAACTAGTGTATGTTGGTGTCAGGCCACTCAACTGAAAGTTTTTTATTTGATCCACACGTTGCCGAATGTACGTTCTTTCCTTGAATGCATTGTCTTGGGAGGTAGTGATGTGCTCTCCAAGGTGAATCCCTTGGTTGGGTTCATTGTTTAGCTCTAATTCATCCTTGGTTGCTTTGTATGTTTTTTGGCTTTGAACTTCCACAATGTTGCTCTTCCCAAAGCAGGCCACATGCATTTTGATAGTCATTATATTTTTATATATATTGTATGCTGGTTTTGTTCAGCTTAATGCATTTGGTATTCTTTTTAATATTATATGCTTGAATCGCTGCATGGCCGGGGGGCATCCATTCATACTTGGAGGGAAAATGTACTAGGATGGTACTGAGGCTAATTCACTTTGATGAGAGAGTAGATGTACAGTCCTACCAACTAAGCTTATTTTCATATGGACTCGAATATAATTTCCTATTTATTATAGTATCGGGCCTCCCCGACGAAATTTATTTTACTTGTTATGTTGCAAATGTTTTTATGGTTTCAAACTAAGCATCTTCAAAAGTCATTTTGGGTACCGGAAATTCACAATTTAATTTTCCCTTCCAATATTTCACTCATTTTCCATCATATGTATAACATTACTACTCCAACAGGGAGAGAATTTGTCCTTCCTGGTGTCCCTAGCACGAACAATCGTTCGCTCTGGAAGATCCATTCGAACGCACGACGCCTCTAGAGAGTGTTCCCTCAAGACCCGACTCTCAAGAACGTTTTAGGATTTTCCATGCTATAACAGAGATTTGTCATTCTATAATGGGTAGATTTGCCATGCTATAGCAGAAAGAATTGTCATACATTTCAGGGATTGGACTACTGCAATAGAGAACATTGCACTGCGTTTTAGCGATTCGGCATGCTACAGCAAAGAGACAATTGCCAGGCTCTGAAAAGGGGAAGTTGCCCACATGTTCCGGATTGCCATACTACAGCTGCGTGAATTGCCATACTATGTAGAGAAGTTGCCATACATGAAGAAATTGTCATACGTGCTTCCATTTATCGTCATGCTACATCACAGGGGAGTGTCATGTTACACATGGGGTCATACGGTCGGGAGGTTGAATGGGAGCGAATGTTTGCATCGTGCACTCTGGAGGCTACATGGGAGCGAAGGTTTGTGTAGTTCGCTCAGGATGATGCATGGGAGCGAACTGGAATTCCCACACTCTCAACGTTTGAGATTCACGGGCAGGATTGGATGCACCAGATACCCTTCCCTAAAAAACACTGCCAGGAAACAATCGTTCAGTAAGATTTCTGTAACATTCTTGGTTGGATTCCTTTTTTTATTTGTGTTTCATTAATAATACTGACACCGGGGTAGCTAAAATTATAAACATGGATATAAATGAGAGACGGGCCTGTTTGTCCCTTAGAATCTATCAGGGTCGTCTAAGTATATTTATGTGTGTTATATCTATAATTGAGAGGTAATATATATTTCATTGTTTTTTCACAATTAACAATTCGACATGTTGAACTGATTGCTACTGGCCAAGTACAAAACCATGCAAGGAGTTGACTCCGAAGGGTTAGCTAGGTAGGTGCATTTCTTCGCCAAATAGACATATTATTATTACATATGAAATATTATATGTGGTGATTGATGTTCTCACTGCATCGTCGGTAATCTCATCAGCTAGTCGTATTTTGGTAACCAGGTTGGTGCAATTAAACAACATATGTCCGTTAGGTGTGTATAATTGAACACAATATGAATGATGATTATGTAATAGCAAGAGAGTAGACTAGCATTAGGCTTGTTGAAAGGGTGTTTTGGCTTTTCCAGGGAGACAGGGATGTATTCTAGAAGCAAATTAAGAGTGTTTCATGCCAGGAAGCAGGACACTGCAATTTCCCTGCCTATGTTTTAAAAGGGGGTAGGATATCCATGCTACCAACCACACAACCACCTGATCGTTGTTCACAGGATTTTTCTAAAGTCGAGCCAAAAATATCTGGGTCCTACACATACCGTACTGAGCTCCAACATGGCCAGGCAGGCCATTTGCACACCCACCCACCCACCGCAGACCTAAATAATTTTTAAATCATACAACTTCGATATTAGTATCTTCCCCTCTGTTTCATAATATAAGAGCGTTTTTTTACACTAGAGCGCTCTTATATTATGGGACGGAGGGAGTAAAAATTATGGTTCAGAATTTGGTAAACTATAAACTCAAGTGCCCAACCTAGTACTATGTATTTGTTTTACATAAGATTTAAGCACATCATGTATTCACAGGATAGTTAGTTATGGAAACAAACTAGCAATATCTCTGACAGTCAAGAAATATATCCATGTCCCTGGAAAAAAAATGTATCCATGTGACTGAATGTGATTACTGCTCAATTCATTCTGATTTTTTGTTCGACACTAATGATATCCACATCCTTTTTTTTTCCCGAAATGATGGACCCTGGCCTCTGGATCCATTTATGCACAGATCAATATTTGTGGTGAAGCTTTAAACATTACTACAAATATACAAGATGACCTGCTCAAGGCCTAGACAAAACACGAAATAGATCACATGTCACACTAATGCAGAACTAATACTACTACATATGTATCAAATCGGATGTCTCCGAATGGACACTACATTAATATATAGGGATTCCTAAGAACATTTGTAGTGGGTTATTTATGTATGTTTTTCTGATTAAAAAAATAGATGTGAGAAAAGAAAAGAAAAAAATATGAGACATGTAAAATTTATTAAACACCTGCCCACGTCCAGGCTAGCCAACCTTGCATCTAGCTATTATTTTTTACCCCTTTAGCTTGACTTGATTAATTGTAGCTGCATGCATCGCCCTGATGCAGAGGCCGGGGTCATCCTCCTTTTCAAGAAAAGATTAATTGTAGCTGAATTATGTATTGCAATGTCGCCGTCGTCGGTGGTGATAAGTCATTCGACGTGGGTTGATCAGCTTCAAGAAGTATCTGAGCTGCACTTTTATTTGTTTAATCAAGGACGCTTCCATGAACTTTGGGCTGCCACGAATGGTTTATAGCAGAAACGTACATATGTTTGTTTTGAAGTTCTTGTGGCCGGCACTTGTGGTAGTATTTAACTCTATGTTGTGGTTGTCCACTAATTTCCAAGGATCATGCATGTTGTGTCACTATGACAAGAAATTACTTATTGATAGATTCTTGCTACTTCATGGTGACACTTGTTCAATTGACCTTTTAATTTTTTTTAAATGAGGAAAAAATTGAAGCTAATTTATAAACATTTATTGAAGCGTTCTTCCACTATAATTCTGGGTGTAAAATTTAATGTCGCATATATACATACATTGTGTGTGTGTGTGTGTGTGTGTGTGTGTGTGTGTGTGTGTGTGTGTGTGTGTGTGTGTGTGAATCAGTAGACTTTTACATAAAGAAAACTCAAAAAGTTACCTGTGCTGAATTGAGCAAACTATGCAACTATTGCCTTTCATCGTCACCAATCACATGCAAGTGACCGGACATATGAGGTAGAAAATGACGAGTATGGCTGCATAGACAAACAAATAGGGGCTCAAAATGGAAACGCCTGGACACTAATCGGGCGCGTCCGCAGAAGTTTAAGGGCCAAGATTTGTTCGTTGTGACTGTAGATGCTCTAAGGGGGTGTTTGGTTCAGGGACTTTTTAGTCCCAGAGACTAGAAAAAGTCCCTAAAAAGTCCCTAGGAACCAAACGGGAGGGACTTTTTCTATAGGGACTAGAAAAAGACTCTATTGGAGAGTATTTTTTGACTCGTCACTGGGACTAGAAAAAGTCCCTAAAAAGTCCCTAGGAACCAAACGGGAGGGACTTTTTCTATAGGGACTAGAAAAAGACTCTATTGGAGAGTCTTTTTTGACTAGTCACTGGGACTAGAAAAAGTCCTAGGACTTTTGAAACAAACACCCCCTAATTTACAGACGAATTCAACATGGTGTCCGTTCATTTCATCATTTGAAGTTGTGTTTGACCAACATAACATAAATATGTGACATCCTTGAATATGCTCTTGGATAAGAACTCATTTACACGCTATTAGCTGGCTATCCGTTTGGAGCTGACAAGATAAGTTCGGTGGACAAATCAGCTGACACGACAACTGATAAGGCCTCCAACGACGTGCGTACGGAACATGGCTACGTACGTCCACCAGTAGCTAATCATGCACGCAGTACGGCTTGTACGGATGAGGCACGTACAGACCTGGGCCCGGCACCATAGCAAGAAAAAAGGGCCTTTTTGATTTTTAGAATTCCAAAAGCCGCAGGAACAGAACAAAAACGTGGAAATGCAACGTCATTCCATTTGAATGCAATAAGAATTTGGTTCGTTTCTTTACATCAGAGGAAAACCAAATGACTCCTTTTATTAAAAAATGAGTGGATGTTAAACGAAAATGCCAATGAAATGTAGTACAGAAAATTCTTAGGAAAAATCTCATAGGATTAAATCCATACGATTCAAAAGACCAACCTTGCTAGAAAAATTCGTAATGATTCCAATCCCTTAAAATTCATACGAAAATGCTTTGATAAGAAAGGCCCTTATAGAATTCCATTCCTATAAAATTTCTATGAAAAATCGTATCCCGAACAGTGTCTTAATTATTTCGCATTGGGATGAATTATCGTAAAAAGACAAAAAAACAACTAAGATTATCCTGCAGGCTCTGCCATGTGGATCCCACTTATGCTAATGGTTATTAGTACTATAGCTAGGATCAGCTATCTATATCTGGCGTGGCAGTGGCTACAATATTTAGGACGCATCGACCAATTCAAGCCGTTTAAATTGAATAGTCTCATGGGTTTGCTTATTCGATTTTGCAGCTCATGAGTCTTTGCCAGTTTTGGGGTCAGAACAAATAATATGTGGGACGGCAAAATGGACTTTGTATCCGTCTATATATTTTGAAATGCACATTGGCTGTAATTTCGGATGCAATTTGATAATACATTGAAAGTGCAAGCATTCGAAATTTACTTGAAGGAAGGTGTACGAAGCACACAAACATCAAAACTGTGCATGTAGTAATTTCGGACTCAATTTGATAATACATTTCATGTGAACAGAGCAGGAACGCAAAACCAGCGTTTCCTTAAGTTTACTAGTAGAAAGATAAATCCCCATACAACTTATTACGCTGGGGCTGCCGACGTAGATATACGGTTTGTATATATACGTGATGAACCGTACAATTCACAGGTGACAGAAAACAAGGGCCTTATACATGCTGGGGTGTATTGTTGGGCGGCGTGGCGGATGTGGCGAGGATAACATTGCGTCTACCGCGCTCCGAGCGGGAGTTCTCTGCAAACTTCTGGCCTGCGATATGGAGACCCTTGCCCTTCTCCTCCTCTGACCACTCGGAAGCGTAGTACTCCTCCTCCGTGGCATCAGCGCTGGCCGGGAAGAACATGGAGCCCCATTGTGGGAAATGCACCAGAGTGACGGGTAATGTGCATGCCATGATCATGATGCCCATGTACTCGAGACCCCTCCCGGTGGAGTATTGCGACGAAGTGAAGAAGAGAAGCTGTGTGAGCCCCGCGCCCACATTGCCACCAGCGCCGGTTAACCCAGAGATGATGCCAAGGGAACGCCTGGAAACGAATGGTGCAACGCCAAAGACAGCGCCACATGCAGCTTGGGCGCAGATGGAGAAGAGAACCATGGCAGTCACTGAGGCAGGGAGGGCCGATGCACGACCAAGCCAGATGCAGAAAGCGCCGCCGGCGGTCTGGAGGATCCAGATGTTCCATAGGCGAGCACGCATACCAAAGTAGCGAGCGCCAAGGTCAGAGAGGTAACCTCCCATAGGACGCGCCACGATATTGGCCATGCCAAAGCAGGCGGCGATGGTGCCTGCAGCGCGAAGGTCTAGGTGGAAATGGTCGTAGTAGTACTCGGCGATGACGTTGTCAGTGGTGAGCTCGACACCCATGCAGTAGCCGTAGAGGAGGACGAAGATCCATGTCCGGTAGTTGGTGACGGCGCCCCAAAGGACCTTGGAGAACTTGTCCTTGGCCATGTCTCCCTTCTTCTGGAGGCTCGCAAGGTTGCCATCGGGGAGATCTTGGCCCATTGTGAGGACAAGCAACCCCATGACGATGTGCATCATTCCCGGCACGAAGTAGGCAATACGCCATGCCACGAAGGGTGTGGCACCGCACTTTTGGATGGCATGGAAAACAAGTGGCATAATGAGCTGTGTGGCACCGCCCCCCATGTTGCCCCAGCCGGCCGCGAGGCCATTCACCGTGCCAATGATCTTACTGTTGAACATGGTGCTCATCCAGTATTGGCAGGACACAAAGGTGGCGAGGGAGAAGCCAATGAGGAAGCGTACAGCGATGTACCCCGAGGCGTCATCGACGACGGCCATGCAGAAGACCGTTGGCGCTGAGAGCATGACGAGGAAGGCACAGCCATACCGCGGCCCCAAAAGGTCGCAGACGGCGCCCATGGCAAGCCTGGAGAAGATGGACCCTGACACAGATGCTACACCGGCATTCCCTATGTCGGCCTTGGCGAGGTTGAGGTTGTCACGGATGATGGGCACCAACGGCGCGGCGGCGAAGGTGGAGACAAAGCAGGTGAAGAAGGATATCCAGGAGAGGTGGAAGGTGCGCATGTGGGGGTTGGCGAAGGAGAAGAGCCTGAAGGACTTGGCCTTGTGCTCGGAGTCCACGGGCAGCGTGAACTTGCTTGCCGCGGCGTCGCCATGGGCGCTAGACTCCACCTTCATTTCGACCTTGCTTGATCGAGCTAGGCTCCTCGGCTTGCAGCTAGCTTGCTTGATTAGCTGCAGTGGTAACTAGGAGGTGCTAATGGCTGTGATTTGGTGCTTTGAATCCCCGTCTATCGGGTATTTATACGACGCAGGAGTTGACATTGGGATCAACATGCACCTCTCTTGATCAGCCGAAGGGTAAGACAGATAGACGGACAGACAGAAGAATGTATTATTGCATCTGACGGAATCATGGCTGCAACTTGCGGTTAGTAAAGGTTTAAACAGCGGTTGTACAACGGAGTCGTGAGAGAAAGATGATGACGAATAACCTCGTCGCTGCGTGCATCTCCTCGCCCTCGGCCCGTGGGATGGGCCAAGGATCAGACCAGAATATGCACAGCTCAGCACGTGGAGCCCACAGGATGCGTGTCCAGAATCGAGTGTCTGAACTGGACAGACAGTGACAGGGTTTCTGAACTTTGCAAGTTACCTGCGGTGCCAGATTCCACGAACAGTTTGAGCATCAGGTTTCTTACCTGCGATGCAACAATCCGTGTGAACTGATGCAACTTGGACAGCGGAAGCTTCAGGTTCCCTCCCAGAGAACCCATGTCGGCCAGTGCAAATCAAAGTGAGAAAACGGGGCACCGCCTACGTACGTACGTACATACTGGATGAAGCAAGTGTATGGTTTACATGCAGCAGGTGCAACTTTTGCCGCGATCCAACGGCCGGCCAGCAGCCGCGATGGCATACGTGTACACACACACACACACACATTATTCCGGTCTTCCTCAAAATAAAAGGACGTGTACATTGCACGCAGTCGATGCTCTGACTTTGCAACACAAACACTTGACAAACTATATCAAGCCTAACACTGACAGCATGTATTCAAATTCAAGGGCACAGGTAAATGACCTCACGCAAGTACGCCTTTTCTTCCATTGAATGTTTCCTGCCTCTTGGCACAGTAATTACTTAATTTACAGTAGATGCATCTGCAATCAGTTAGACTAAGAAGTTGCATATCTTGTGTCATTTCAGATCACTGGTAATAGCTTCCATAAGCTATACATGTGAGACATGGTTTCTTCAAACTCTTTGTTTTCTTTTTCGGTTTTCAACGTTTCTTTTTCCACGGCCTACTCATCAAGATAATGTATAGCATTATTTGCCTGACCATCGATTTTTGTTTATGCAGCTTCTGTTTATTAATTCATACCATGGCTCCAACTAATTACTAAGATATTTGGATCAATGAGATATATATGTTGAGAGACGGAGGATGTCTGTCCCTTTGAACTTAGCAGGGTTGCCGGACTCTTCACATACTCTATGTGATAACCTATATGTATGCATGATTGAGATTGTTTGTTGTTAAGTGCACTACATGATTGATTATATGAAGCAAATTGACTCTGCTACTATATTTGGCCCATCACAAGGTAGTGGTTGGTGTTGCTAAGTACAAAACCGCCCAAGCAGTTGACTCTGCAAATGTTGCTGCAAAACAGGCACAAGTTAGCTAGCCACCTACACATGCAAGTGTACGGTGGCTGTCCTTTGCAGGTTGCATCATCATAAACTAAGTGTACCCGTTTAAAAATAACTAAGTGCGATACTAATCTTAACATGGATCCATATATACGAACTTGCTTCTTCTTCTTTTGTTTTTGCCCCCGCAGCGACTAAAAACCTAACATATCTACTAGCCGAGTTGAGGCACCAGGGTTCCCCTCCTTGCTGCCGGCCGCCGGAGCTGTAGGTAGAGGGGAGGCCAATCCACGAGCTATTATCCTCCTAAAGTTCCTCTGCCAGTATGGATTAAATGGAGCTCCAGGTAGATTCCTGCAAGGTCCTCGAGGCAGTCAGGTTAGGGTTTCTCGTCGTCCACATGCGACAGTGAGATTTGGTATTAGGTTCTTCGGATCGATTCAAGGGTTTAACGGAGCTAACTACTGCTTTGCACGAAGACTTCCTGACTATCCGACAATGTTAGGCCAACTCTGGCATGGCAACGGCGATAGCGACTCGTGAGCGGCTCGTTCCGGAGGCGGCAATGGTCATAAGGTGGTTCTGAGACCTCAATGTAATTTTTATTATGTTTGGAGGGCTTTGATGAACTCTAATAATAGATCTGGGTCCTATGTCACAAAGAAGGAATTGCTTCTCTTTATGGGAATGATAAAAAATCTGATGTTAGATTTTTAAGCATAACAAATCTGATGCCCAGGATGGAAAATTATGTTGTCGCGATCATGGCAACTCTCTTCAACAAACATGACAAATCCTGCCAAAAAACTAAGCATGGCAGCGATTTTCCATGCTTGCTGAAGGAAATTGTCATCCTTTGTAATATAATTTTCCATCCCGGACGTTAGATTTCACATGCTTAGAAATCTGACGGTAGATTTGTGTTGAAATCCTATTTTTAACCAAGAAAAATTGTGTATTTCAAGTTTTTATAAATAAGATAATAATAATAATCTTACATCCATGTAGATAGTATGATCATTTGGGAGGTATATAAAATGAGAAGGTGAACTAATATGCAACATGTTTTCTCACAATTTTACACACACTATGTATTGCTCTGAAGAGTATGACCTTTTTTTAAAATAAGGGGATTTCCCTCGATTTCATTAACGAAATCATAAATCTTTGATTACAACCAGAACGCACCCGTCACCCACCCGATCCAAACCTGCCAGCGTTTGAAACACCCCAATCCTCCCTCTCACAGGAAGGATAAGCAAATAAAGGAGAAAAGAACAATTCGGGACCCTACTGTTATGACAGCCACACTATCTTACCATCTAACAACCTCAACGCCTCATCCATCCGCAAAGTTCATCAGACAACATCACTACCGCTTTCATCCCCACATTCATCTTCTTGCTTCATCCTCCTTTTCAATCTTCAATTCACCCATCAATCCTTGGAATCCAAGACGCCCAGCTTTGTCGCGCCTGAAAGATAACACTGGCGACTCGTTCCAGCAGTCTTTGCGCCCTGTTGTAGTTCAATTTTTGCGTCCTCCCTCACCTGCAAGTTACTCCAGTCATTAATCCAATGTGTCATCCTAAAAATCATGACACTAGGATCAGCAGGCCAGACATGTTGAAAACAAGCTAGGTTACTGGTTTTCCATATGCTCCAAATTAAAGCAGCTACCCCTATAAAGATCAATGTCTTCTTTTTAGCCCCAAAGCTCCCCAGCCATTCATCCAAAAATGTTTCTATGTCATAAAAGTCACATTGAACTCCTGTAATGTAACTAACTACACTCCACAAGTATCTAGCCAGGGGGCATTGGAAGAAGAGATGATTTATAGACTCATTACTCCCACAGAAAAGGCGCCATTTCTCACGTTTCCCCCCTCTATGAAGTAAAACATCTCTGGTTAGAATACTTTTCTTAGTAACTAACCATATAAACATTTTAATTCTAGGTGGTATTTTGACTTTCCATAGAAATCTTTTTGGGCATTTTTCCCCAACCTGCAGCACAGAATAAAAGGATTTGACACTATATTCTCCTGATCCTTCCGGAATCCAGGAGTGTTTTATCTTCTTCTTTAGTTAAAGTAATCTTTTCACACATCTTTAACAGCTCCTGCCACTGAATTGCCCTATCTCCCACCAAGGCTCTTCTGAATTTTAGTAGGGTAAGATTAGAAGGCAGAACATCATAAACAGTAACATGTTGATCTAGAGAGACATTATAAAGACCAGGGAAGGTATGTGAAAGGCATTTGGTTCCAATCCAGTTATCTTCCCAAAACCTCGTTTTCTCTCCATTGCCTATCTTGAATTTACAGCAAGTTAAAAATAAGCTTTTGCATTTCATCACACCCTACCAAAAGTGTGAATCCCCTTGCTTTTTTTTGAATCTGTCCAAAGGTGCATTTCCCTATGTATTTATTCCATAGAATTCTTTGCTATAAGCCTTTTTCATTAAAAAGTTTCCATAACCATTTTGATAATAAGGCAATGTTCATAATTTCCAGGTCTAAAATCCCTAGGCCTCCCAGGTTTTTAGGTCTATACACTTTTTCCCACACAACTAGGTGATATTTATGTTTATCCTCTTCCTTGCTACACAAAAAACTTGCCATGGGTCTATCCATTTTCTTTTTCACTCCCTTTGGCATCTCATAAAAGGAGAGCATGAATAGAATTAAGCTGGTCAGGGAAGAGTTAATCAATGTGGTTTTGCCCGCAATATTTAAAAACCTGCCCAACCAGCTCCCCATTCTCGTCTCCATTTTTGAAACAGATGGAGTCCAATCACGTCCTTTCAACCTTTTCTCATCTAGAGGTATTCCTAAATATTTAAAGGGGATATTACCTTTTTTACAAGTCAATATCTCTTCAAACTGTTTAGCCCTATCATCATCCATCCCAACACAAATCACTTCACTTTTATGGAAATTAATTTTCAGCCCCGACATAATCTCAAACAGATTCAGAATTCTTTTCACATTTTTTGCTTGATCCAAATCATCTTGAAATAGTATGATAGGGTCATCCGCGTATTGCAGAATAGACACGTCATCTTCCTTGTGATTTTTAGCAAGTCCACTAATCAGTTCCTTCTCCACAGCTCGGTCAAATAGGATTGCTAAGATATCTACTACAATGTCAAAGAGTAAAGGAGACATCGAATCCCCTTGCCTCAGCCCTTGATGAGTTTTGAAAAAGGGGTCGATTTCACCATTAACTTTAACAACAACTTTCCCCTCAGTAACTGTTTTCATTACCCAATTTATCATTTTGTATGGAAATTTCTTCATCTTAAGGACCTAAAGAAGAAGAAAAGGCCATTTGACTTTGTCAAATGCCTTTTCAAAATCGAGCTTAAAAAGAACCCCCGTTTTTTTATTTTTGTGCATAGAATTCAAAGTTTTATGTAACACCAGCACACCTTCTAGTATATATCTTCCTTTGATAAAAGTGGTTTGAGATGCTCTAATCACCCCTGATATAACAACTATAAGTCTGTTTACCAGGATTTTAGTGAAGATCTTAAAAATCACATTTAACAAACATATAGGTCTATATTTCTGTATTCTATCTGCATCACTCCCTTTCGGGATAAGGGGAATAACCCCATAATTTAGTTTGTCTAAGTATAAATTATGATCATAAAATTCCTCAAGCAATGCAAACAGATAATCTTTCATCAAATCCCAATATGTTGGTAAAATTCAATATTAAAACCATCCGGGCCAGCAACCTTGTTCTTTTCCATTTCAAAAATTGCCTTTTTCAGTTCCTCCATTGTAAATCTTTTACTGAGAAATTCCTGCTCCCCCTCAGTGAGTGTTTCCATCCCACTAGGGTCTATTTCAAGAGTATTATTCTTAGGTTCACAAAAGAGTTACTTATAGAAATTAGTAATATAGTCTTTCAAATTGTTCTGTCCCTCAATCACTCCTTCATCTTGGTCTAGCTTAATAATCCTATTTTTCCTTAATCTCCCATTCGCTTTAACATGATAATATCCGGTGTTTAAATCTCTCTCAAGCAATCCAGTATCATGGGATCTTTGTAACCATTTGATTTCCTCTTCCTTCAAAACTACTTTCAAATTATCTCGGCAGATTTTTTTGATGCCCCTGTCCATGCCACTCAGAATCTCATTTTCTTCTAGTTTACCTAGTCTATCAATTTCCTCAAGCGGCATCTTTTTCTGCCTTCTCATTTTTTTGCTTCGAAGTTAATATTCCAACCTTCAGCACTTTCCTCATTTCCCTCAACTTATTATGTACTTTATCTAGGACAGAATTACCAGGGTAATTCTTCCTCCGTACTATTTCAACCACCTTATCTAGATCTGCTCTCTAAAACCAACATTTTTCAAATCTGAAGACGTGAGGTTTCGCAGGTATTTCTCCAGTTTTGATTATCAATGGGGTATGATCTGATAGCTCTCTAGCTAGGGTCTCAATGTGAACTAGAGGAAATTTGTCTTCCCAGGTAGGTGAAATTAGGACTCTATCTAACAACGCATAAGTGGGGTCCTCATGGTTGTTAGACCAAGTATATTTCCTGCCTACCAAAGGCAACTCCATCATCTCACCAAAAGTAATAATGGAATTAAAAAGAAGACTCCACTTATTATATCCTCCAGTTTTATTTTTGTCACTACTTTTCCTAGTAAGGTTAAAATCTCCTGCAACCAGTAAGGGTTTGTTGGATTTCTTAAAAATATGAACCAATTCAACAAGGAATTTCGGTTTGCCCAAAGGCTGAGCATCCCCATACACCACCTCCAAGTTCCAAGTAAAACCATCACTTACATTATGCACTTTAATTCTGACAGAGTATTCACCAAATTACACCTCTTCTTTAACTAGAGTGGTCTTATTAATCCCTACCAGAATCCCACCTGACCTACCCCTAGAAGATAAATATTCCCAATCAAAATCTTCTTGAGCACACATGGTTGACAATTCCAATGAGCTAAATTCATTTTTCATTGTTTCCTGAATGCCCACAAAATCAAGATTGTGTTTGTCAATTTGATCTTTAATATGATCTTTCTTTTTTTATCTCCAATGCCTCTACAATTCCAAATCAGGCCTCTCATCTCTAATCAAATTCAAAACAGAAACTAGAGCGCAAGAAAGAAAATGCAAGGGAAAAAATCACTGATTTTTCCTTTTTTTGCTTCCTCCTCAACACAGTTTTAACAGGGGTCTTCACTGCAACAGCCTCAAAAGAAGCATTGTTTGTTCTCAGACCCCCTCTAATCCCCCCGGGTACTTCTCGCATTAACATGTCTACTTGTTCATCATCATCATCTTTATTAAGTGATAACAAGTCCTGAAGTATGTTGTTAACATCATCAGGTTCTAGTACAAGTTCTTCTTCCTGTGTATCTGTTTTTTCTTTGGAACTTGCTATATAAATCCCTCTTCTAGCTTGCTCTAATGAATGAATAAGTTTCAGGTTATAGTCCACCATGTCTAAAGTAACCCCCAAATCTATTCCAATTAGGTTAGCCACATCAATTAACTCAACATTCTCAAGAAAATAAACATTAGTTTTTTCAGACATACCTTAAGATAGTGCTAAATTTTTGGCCCTGGCCAAAGTCATAGATCTATCTAGTATAGGAATACCACCTATGTTCTTCGAAGCAATCCTCCCACTGTATCCTGGAAACCCTTGAGTTTGTTCGGCACCATTTGCATTTTCAATCACCATATCTTCCGGAACCTCTATCCCAAGTTTTGTGCCAATGCTAACTGAGTGAGATGGTTCCTCATCATGGTTATCTCCAGCCACTTTTTCTGGAATCTCCTTCTCATCTCCTTTCCCCTCCTCTCCGTTGACTGATGTAGATCCAATTTCCTCGGTATCCACTTTCTTTTTGTCATTATCTTGCTTTTTGTTATATGCCAGCTTGTCAGCAGCTTCTTATTCTTTGATGACAGCATCTCTATCCTCCAAGGCCATTATCGTTCTGGTGCTGGCACAAACAGTCAGAGTCTCTTTTCCCCAGTCTTTGCTTTCTTTGCATCCCTGCTTTCACCCTCTTCATGTTGGAGATCCATCCATTCTTCATATCCCTGGGAAAGCTCATCTTCATCTCTGGCCCACCCCTCATCTACCACCTCCTCGACTTCAAAGAAAATTATGTAAACCATGAGGTTAGGAGTTGTCAGTTTAGTGTTGGAAATATGCCCTAGAGGCAATAATAAATTAGTTATTATTATATTTCCTTGTTCATGATAATCGTTTATTATCCATGCTATAATTGTATTGATAGGAAACTCAGATGCATGTGTGGATACATAGACAACACCATGTCCCTAGTAAGCCTCTAGTTGACTAGCTCGTTGATCAATAGATGGTCACGGTTTCCTGACCATGGACATTGGATGTCGTTGATAACGGGATCACATCATTAGGAGAATGATGTGATGGACAAGACCCAATCCTAAGCCTAGCACAAGATCATATAGTTCGTATGCTAAAGCTTTTCTAATGTCAAGTATCATTTCCTTAGACCATGAGATTGTGCAACTCCCGGATACCGTAGGAATGCTTTGGGTGTATCAAACGTCACAACGTAACTGGGTGACTATAAAGGTGCACTACAGGTATCTCCGAAAGTGTCTGTTGGGTTGGCACGAATCGAGAATGGGATTTGTCACTCCGTGTGACGGAGAGGTATCTCTGGGCCCACTCGGTAGGACATCATCATAATGTGCACAATGTGATCAAGGAGTTGATCACGGCATGATGTGTTACGGAACGAGTAAAGAGACTTGCCGGTAACGAGATTGAACAAGGTATCGGTATACCGACAATCGAATCTCGGGCAAGTACAATACCGCTAGACAAAGGGAATTGAATACGGGATTGATCGAATCCTCGACATCGTGGTTCATCCGATGAGATAATCATGGAACATGTGGAAGCCAACATGGGTATCTAGATCCCGCTGTTGGTTATTGACCGGAGAGTCATCTCGGTCATGTCTGCATGTCTCCCGAACCCGTAAGG
>NW_024115291.1:0-9413 GCF_003073215.2 Triticum urartu
TCTCCTCCCTCCCCACCCCCGCTGCCCCCCCCCCCCCCCCGGTTCCGAAGCAAATTCATCGCGTTTGAAGGACTCTGAATGAGTGCATATCATGTTTTGAGTTTTTGACGGTTCTTTGTACTGAACCAGAAACATTCAGAGGCACTATGTATTAACCATTAAGTTATTAGATCAATGGCTCACATTAGTTTTTTATCTGGTTTAGCCGTTTAGGTAGGGAAAAGTAAACATGCCAAATCCATGTAAAACCTCTACTTTCTAGACTAGTCTCATATCTTATAGATCTCTGCACTTTATCTGTCCCTTCTATTGTGTGCTACAGCTAGTTTTGCCATTTCTTTTCTTGTAGCACATGGCCGGATTCCAGAACTGATGCTATAACTTTCTAAACTACAGTTGCATTTATATCTGAATCTGAATCAGATAACTCACAATGCTCATGTTTATTTATGTATCGAGCTTCACATTTCCTGTCTATAGAGTGGTGGGTGAAAAATAGTTAGGAAAACAATGCACTTGGAAGATGTACTATACTTGGAAAGAAGAACCAAACAAAGATTTCATACTGTGTTGGAAATTTCGAGCAGTCTTAGCTGTCAGAATTCTAATAATTACACACAATTGCTTGTTTTATATGTACTCATCTCCTGCCTGATATTTCCAGGTGGTCGTTCGAAGATGGCATGCTCAAGAGGAGAGATTAGTGACACTATCAGAAGAGGAGGTGACATGTTTGATTATATTAGAATTCTTAATATATAGTTCTCTTGCCTTCTTATACATAGTACGTCACTTGGACTATACTGCTACTGGATGAGACGGTAACCAGTGTTAAAGGCAATATTGCGTTAGGATAAGCATATTGCATTTTGCAGAATATCAGTATGGCAGTTTCAGTCCCCTCAGTTGTTGTAAATCTTGTATTTGCGCCATGCCCTGTAACTGTAAAACTCTAGGTATCACACTATTCAATAAGCCATGTAAATTTTGAAGCATTTAGGCATGGAACCTTACAGATAACTGGTTCAGTTGATAATAAAAGCCGACGATGCATTGCCCCAATTGGATTAGTACTACTCCCTCCGTCCCGAAATACTTGTCGGAGGAATGGATGTATCTAGACGTATTTTAGTTCTAGATACATCCATTTTTATGCATTTCTCCGACAAGTATTTCCGGACGGAGGGAGTAGATGTAAATGCCCAATCTACTGGATCTGCACCAGATGATAATTTGATATGACAGACCATAAAATGCACCTAAGTTATATTCAACTTGTCTTGCTTGCAGCTGTTATATAATCAATATATGAAATATGGAATACATAAACTGTGTCTGTCTGGTGTGTCAAAATTGCAGCATGTTCGACATAATTGACCTTCTGGTTATTGACTGTCATAACATAACAAAACCTCAAACTAGGGATGCATGTGGTTAATTTATCTGGGCAATGATACTAAAGTTTGTTTTCTGGTAGGAAATCAGATACTCTGAAGCAGTAAAACGTTTCGAGTTCGATGATCAGCTTGGACCATACAATTTGGACTCTTTTGGTGATTGGAAACAACTTTCAAACTACTTGTCACAAAGTGTAATCGAACGCCTTGGTAAGCCTGATGCATTCTCTATTTTTCTTGTACCCTTAATAGTTATGGGGCAGCCCTTATTTATGACATTTTTGATATAACTGACTAAGGAACTAGTGATTATGTGTGTGTTTGATTTGTGCAGAGCCAATTGGTGGAGAAATTACAATTGCGTTGGAGACATCATGGATGGATAGAGCTCCCCAAACAGAGATGGAGAGACGATTGATGGAACAACTTAGAGAAGACAAATTTGCAAAGAAAGCCCCCACACAGCCTGAGCGTAGAGGATGCTACTACACAACTATCCCTGCTTCTGTTAAACACAAGAACATTTCTGCAGATGAGCTGACTTTGCTGAATTTGGACAGAGTAATGTTCTTATTATATTATTTGTTACCATACTTTTGGGACAGCTAATCTTATCAACGTGTACCTGGTTTTCATATCTTCCTTTTCCCACAATCAATTTCCTGCAGCAATAGCTTGTCTGAAGTGAACACATCTTTATTACAATTTGAATACTGAAATGTTTGGCGCTGTATGTGGACACAACAAGCTGAATTTGAATAGTACAAAGCCACAATTGTAGTTAGCACATTGACAAACAGCCATGGGAGAACATTAGTTTGCTGCATTTTGTCCATTCAATACAATGCCATCATATGTACTATAATCTGCAAACAGGCACATAGCTTGCTGCTACTAGTGTTTTGCTCAAATTAATTCCTCTTATAGGTTCCCATGTTTAGAAATTCCCATGTGCAGAAAACACCGAGTTGACAAGCTATACCTATATTTGTTGACAAGTCTGTTGTACTTCTCATCTCAGACGAGCTTGCTGGAGACTGTCCTGGCCAAAAATTATCAAGGCCAAGAAGATTTACTCTTGGGGGAGCTGCAGTTCTCTTTCATAGCGTTTATGGTACTGCAGGCAAAACTAAACAAATGTTTTTAACACGTCTTATTTGTTATATGGCTCTATTCTCTAATGTATTCGAGTTGTGTAGATGGGACAGTCGCTGGAGGCGTTTATGCAGTGGAAAGCATTGGTCAGTCTTCTTTTGAGCTGCAGTGAAGCTGTAAGCCCTAATATTTGTTATCTCATGCATCATCATTACTCTTGCTCCTTAAATATTGATGGTTAAAATGTATACATCCATCTCCCCTGTCGTATTACTATTTAGGGTTTGGAAAATCATATGGAACTAGTTGGTTACCCAAATGACCCTCGCTCGCTTTTCAGAACCCTGGCCCATTTCAGCCCTCAAATGACCCCTTTTGGCTCCTTCTGTTCGAAGCATTGTATATTATTTATTCCTTTTGATCCCAAAGAAGGTTGGAAGCTGATGAACAAATTGCAAGCCTGAGAGATTAAACCAAGTTTCAGGGTGACAAATTGAAATTGACCAGGTTCTGGTATACAGCCCCATAACAATTTGTCAAACTGGCAGTATTCTGGTCAAGAAGCAATCTTACCTAAATATCTTCATAGTTGAACTGCTAAATACAGTGACATCATTATTTTGTTGGGCCTAGCCCAAATGCTCTTTTGGTCCCTGCCTTGGTTCTCTCTTTTCTGATCCAAAGCGATTATATTCTTAATTAATTCTTTGTCTCTTTCTCCCTGGCAGCCACTTCATACAAGAACACAAATGTTTGTAAAGGTATTATGTGACTGTATTTGTTGTTTACTTTTGTACCTGAGGCATTTTTTTTGTTGAATTCGTCAGGCAATGCGGTTGAACCGTAAGGACTAAAAGGAGTTCTGTATGTCCTGTTTTGTTGTGTGCAGTTTATAAGGGTTATTTACTATCAATTCAAGCATGGCTTTCAACGTACACATGATTCCAGAAGTAGTGATGACAAGGGCAACTCTTTGTTTCTGGATGAAGCATGGTTCTCAAGAGACATATTTCTTTACCGGCTTTCCAAGGTATGTTATAATCTTTATGGACAGTGCTGTTAGTAACGATATGTAGTTGTATGCACCTCTGAAGACAGATATTCAATGTCATTGCACTGTGAAATTAGTTTCCCTGATACATCAGATTATCAGTTCCATGACTTTGTTTTCTTGTCCTCTATTGATACTGTTATGAAGAGGGAAAGTAATTTCTCAGTAAAGATCCTGTCCAGTTTGTCATTCTTATTGTATTCATAAGGCAACACCTTTCGGCCCCGAGATATGTAATTATGTAAACTACAAGAAGTGTTGAACTGCTGGAACACTGGAAAGTAAAAAATAAGTTAACTCCGCTCAGATAAATGTAGCTGGGTAAACACTTTTTTCAGCTATATCACTTTCATGGTCTACATTGGAATGGTTGTAGTATTTCATCATATACCATGCTTATGTTTTTTTTTGTGGCACAGCGCACCAGGCAAATGGATGCTTTATCCTCTTGCTCTAGTTTCTGTTTGTATTTGTTCCTGTTCAGTGCTTAAAACGGCTCATATACCGAGACGTATCATACACATAATAAACAAGACAGCAGTATTAATTTTGTTCCCCGTACTTTCTGAAATTGTGATTGGAAGATCAGAGTTACTTGCATATACTTTCAAAATATGTTTGATATCTTGTATTTGAATTTTCTTGTATGCAAAATAATTTATTTCTTTCAAATGCTCTTGTCAGGATTTCTTGACGGTAATATTTGAAGCTCAAGTCGTGGATGGAGACCTTCTGTCATGGGTTAGCATTCTCGAATCTTCTTCTTCTCTCTGTCTGTCTGATCTTTTAGCTGTTTGTTACGTGTACCCTGGCAGCATAAGCGCGGCCATGCCCTTCCTGTTTTGTGCTATCTGACTAGCCCATGCATGAATTGCGATTTTGGCTATTTAAGGCACTGGATTATCATCCGTAGATAACGAATTTTTGGATTAGTAAATAGGAAATCAATGGCAACATCGCTGAACACGCTAGAGTACAGAGCAAACGAAATACACATCAGCTGAGTAGCTTAACTTCCACTGCTGAAAAATTGTGCACTTTGTGGAAAAATTGTAAGAACGTGGGTCATTGTAATATCTTTCCTTCACATCCAGGCTAGGAAACTTAAGACGCTCCTGGAGACCACTTTTGGATGGGATCTCGAGAACAATGCGGCGAACCTTATCGATGAGGACGACGAGGTAAGGCAGCTCATGAAGAAGCCAGCAACAATATTTGTCTGCTATATATGAAAAATAGAGGACAATAAGCAACACTTATCTGCTACATTTGATTGAGATTCTTCTTGTCTTCCGAATGCAGTTTGCTCCCGTGGTCGTGGAAATGGACGGCTAGCGTGGAAACTCTAGGGAATCTTAAGATGGATGTGATGCTTGCTTATACCCTTAAGAAGATCTGCATGGGTGGGTACTTGCTTTACACTACAAGCTGGAGTATCTAGTTCCCAAAATGTTGGTTGTAAATATACACATATCTGCATCGTCCTGGTTGCATCACTAAGACAGTGACCGTATGTATGCCTCTATTTTTCATGGTTGTAAATATACACATATCTGCATCGTCCTGGTTGCATCGTCCTGGTTGAATTTCGTCGGCTTTGCAGATCATGAGCTGATTTCCGCCATCATTTTTGTCTGGATAATACGACCCCCGAGTATAATTGCGTCAGAACAAATATTTTCACACCATACTTGAAGAGAAACACCATGATTACCGTGGTTCCTCAGAAAGACGGCGATATATAATTTTGCAAAGCGAAGTAAAAATCAACTCTGTGCTGCTGCTGCGGTTTAAGCATCTCCGGCAGTAAAAATCAACGGAAACACCAGGGCTACTTGGATCCAACGAGTGAGTTGATATTCGCGGCCACTGCGCTGCGTTGGGATCCAGGACTCTCGTGAATTTCCGCGGGTAATTTACCTGCTGCCAGCTCTGCCTGCAGGAGTACCATATTTTTTTTTTACAGTTTCGGGTCAGAGGAATTTTTACAGCTCGATGCGATGCGATGGGCACGTACTAGTACAGCATGTGGTTCCTTCTCGTGCATCCACATGCGGCCGCGTGATCCCATCACTTCACTTCTCGGGGTTTTAACAGTTTACTCTCACCACGGAGCTTGTCTTGGCATCGATTCCATCTCCACCACTTGTTGCCACAACTTCTACCACCTCACTGAGTCTTTGTTGATGTGTGCGTTTGTGTGTGCGTTGCAGCTTATATGCAAATCTGCTGGTCATGTTCCGATCCGATTCCCTCTAGCTTTCTTTCTGTGAGAGGTGTAGCAAGTTGGGTCATCTAGCTTGTGTCTGTGTGGAGTTTCTTCCATGGGAATGCATTGCTCCCATGTGTGCCTTTCTTCCAAGCTACAAGGACAGGGCTTCTTTTATGTGCATCATTATTGTGCTGCTGAACAAGCTAGCCAGGGAGAGATCTTGCAACGTTTTTATCACTGTGTTGAAAGGGAATCCTACTGTTAAACAGACGAATGGTGCCTTCTTTCTGTATCTTGGCACAACTTGGAGATGTTCTGCTAAGTTGTTGGAACCTGGGGTGTTTCCGATGAGATTTCCTAACACCAGAGAGGTAGAAAAAGCTTGCTATAGTGACCGTATCACTATGAAACCATGTGGAACAGTAGTTAGGGTTACTAGATGGAACCATGCATGATGATGGTGCTAAAGGAATACTAGAAAAAGCTTGGGTCAAGGTGGGTGGAATCCCAACAGACAAAACATATGAGAGGAATGTGGCATTTGTAGCTTCTCTGGCAGGAGTACCACTGGAGATTGATAAGGCAACTATGCATCGTCCCGATTCTGTTAGAGTCAAATTAGGCTGTTGTAATGTTGATGAGATTATCCCAGTGGCTGAGTCAGTCTTGGGGGATCGATTTTATGATTTTACCTTCGATGTGGAGCAAGTGTTGGTGAGAGATTTTATGATAATGAATTTTTGACTAGACCATTTAGCGAGGAGGAGGTCAAGCAAGCTTTATTCTCTATGGATAGTAACAGAGCCCATGGGCCCGATAATATCCCAGCAAAATTCTATCGATTTTGCTGGGATATCGTTAAGCAAGATATAATGAATCTATTCATAGCTTTTCATGAAGGCTCCCTAGATGCAGAGGGATTGAATTACGGGACTATTACCCTGATTCCTAAGATCAACGGAGCAAAACAAATTCAAGAGTTTCGACCCATTTTCCTGTTGCGTTGTCCTTATAAGCTTATAACAAAAGTGTTGGATAATAGAGTGGCGGTGTTTGCTGATAAACTTATCAGCAGTCACCAGAATGTTTTGTTAAAAAACGCAATATTATGGATGGGATATTGACGTTGCATGAGGCATTGCATCATACTCAAGTCAATAAAAAGGTGGGGGTCGTCATTGAACTTGACTTCGAGAAGGCATATGACAAGGTTAACTGGGACTTCCTTTTGGAATGTCATAGAGTGAGAGGGTTCAACGATAAGTGGTGTGATTGGATTAGTCAGATCCTTCGTAATGGCATAGTCAATGTCAAGATAAATAATTCTATGGGACCTTATTTTCAAAGCTGCAAGGGTGTTCGACAAGGAGATTTTATATCTCCCTTTCTCTTTAACCTAGCAGCTGAGTGTCTTACTAAAATGATTCTTAATGCCCAAAAAATGATTTGTTCAAAGGGCTGGCAGCTGACCTAATTCCTAATGGGATTGCTATCTTGCAATATGCAGACGACACGGTCCTCTGTATAGAAGATGATATTGAAAAAGCAGTAAACCTTAAGTTTTTGTTATATCTGTTTGAGTTTATGTCTGGCTTAAAAAACAATTTTCTCAAAAGTGAGGTGTTGTGTGTGGGTGGGGATGATTCCGTCCTTCAGAAATATGCTGACTTGTTTGGGTGTCAAATAGGACATTTCCCTATGAAATACTTGGGAGTACCGGTTAGTTATTCTTCCTTCAGGAATTCTGATTGGGAATATGTTGCCGTTCGGTATCTCAAATGTTGTGACTCTTGGATTGGTAACTCTGCCTCGTCTGGTGGGAGATTGACCTTGCTTAATTCGTCCCTTTCAAGCATTGCATATTACTATATGTCGATGTTCTTGCTGTCTAAAACTTTTATTGAGAGACTAGACAAATATCGTCATAAATTCTTTTGGTGTGGAGGGATGGGCAAAAAGCGGTATTATCTGGTTAAGTGGACTCGGGTGTGCCGTTCCAAGAACAAAGGAGGTCTAGGTGTTAAAGATCTCCACAAACAGAACATTTTTCTTTTAGCTAAATGGTGGTGGAAATTGGATACAGGGGAAGGACTTTGGCAAGAAGTAGTAAGAGCAAAATACCCTAGGAATAATTCTGTTGCAAATGTTAAGACCAAATTTAGTGATTCCCCTGTGTGGAAAGCACTGCTTAAAGTGAAAGAAATTTATATGGCTGGGAGGAAAGTAAATGTCAAAAATGGTAAAATTGTCAGAGTCTGGCATGATCCTATTGGCACCCACCCTCCTTTATGTGAAGTGTATCTTGACCTGTTTAGCATTGCTAACTATCAGGATGACACGATTGCCCAATTTAAGAGCCGGGATAGTGGGGAGATCTTTAGGCGCAGATTGAATACAGATTTGAACCGTCACTATGAGGGGGTTAATGATATAGTTGATAGCCTAGAACCCGTAGCGGGCCAAGATGAGATTGTATGGGCCCTTGATTCCAAGGGCAAATACACAACTAAATATGTGTATGATTATTTAGAGAGAGGCCTGTCCGGGTGTGACTACAGATGGATCTGGAAAGCTAAATTGCCTGTCAAAATCCAGATCTTCCTCTGGCAACTCTTTCAAGATGCTATCTTGACTCGAGATGTTATGAAGCGTAGAAATTGGGCTGGCAATCCTCGCTGTTCGTTTTGTGATTGTAGAGAAACATATCTACATTTATTCTTTCTTTGCCCTGTGGCAAGGATAGCTTGGCGCATAGTTGCGGCTTTGCTTGGCACAGATCTTTGTCCTAACAACCTGTGTCAATTTTATTCTTGGTGCTATGCTTTCCTCCCTCAGGGGAGCGATATTTCACGATGGGCCTAGCGGCTATATGCTGGGCTATTTGGAATCGCAGAAATCAAGCTACTTTTGAGTTTAAGATGTCATCTTCTTTTGAGATTGTCTTTACTGCATGTATGCATCTATCTTACTGGGCATGGCTTCTGAAAGGCGATGGAAGAAAGGAGCTGGATCTGCTGGGTAACGCACACGTAAGATCATGGTGATGCATAGCAACGAGAGGGGAGAGTGTCGTCCACGTACCCTCGTAGACCGTTAAGCGGAAGCGTTATGACAACGCGGTTCATGTAGTCGTACGTCTTCATGATCGACCGATCCTCGGTACTGAACGTACGGCACCTCCGCATTCAGCACACGTTCAACTCGGTGACGTCCCGCGAACTCATGATCTAGTAGAGCTCGAAGGAGAGTTTCGTCAGCACGACGGCGTAGTGACGATGTTGATGAAGCTACCGTCGCAGGGCTTCACCTAAGCACCGCTACAATATGACCGAGGTGGATTATGGTGGAGGGGGCACCGCACACGGCTGGAAGAGATCAATGATCAATTTGTGTGTTCTAGGGTGCCCCTGCCCCCGTATATAAAGGAGCAAGGGGGGAGGCCGGCCAGCCCTGTAGGGCGCGCCAGGAGGAGGAGTCCTCCTCCTAGTAGGAGTAGGACTCCCCTCTTTCCTGCTCCTACTAGGAGGGGGAAGGAAGGGGGGAAGGAGAAGGAAAGGGGGTTGCCGCCCCCCTTCCTAGTCCAATTCGGACCAGAGGGGAGGGGGCGCGCGGCCTGCCCTGGCCGGCCCTCTCTCTCTCCACTAAGGCCCATGTGGCC
>NW_024115292.1:0-9543 GCF_003073215.2 Triticum urartu
GGTGCTTGGCGAAGCCCTGCAGGATTGCCACGCTCCTCCACCACCACTACGCCGTTGTGCTGCTGCTGGATGGAGTCTTCCTCAACCTCTCCCTCTCTCCTTGCTGGATCAAGGCGTGGGAGACGTCACCGGGCTGCACGTGTGTTGAACGCGGAGGTGCCGTGCGTTTGGCACTTGGTCATCGGTGATTTGAATCACGACGAGTACGACTCCATCAACCCCGTTCACTTGAATGCTTCCGCTTAGCGATCTACAAGGGTATGTAGATGCACTCTCCTTCCCCTCGTTGCTGGTCTCTCCATAGATAGATCTTGGTGACACGTAGAAAAATTTTGAATTTCTGCTACGTTCCCCAACAGGAACATGTATAAGTTATGGAGAAAGCAATAGCAACAAACTAAATGATCATCGTGCTAAGCTAACGGATGGGTCAAGTCAATCACATCATTCTCTAATGATGCGACCCCGTTAATCAAATGACAACTTATGTCTATGGAAACATAACCATCATTGATTCAACGAGCTAGTCAAGTAGAGGCATACTAGTGACACTCTGTTTGTTTATGTATTCATACATGTACTAAGTTTCCGGTTAATACAATTCTAGCATGAATAATAAACATGTATCATGATATAAGGAAATATAAATAACAACTTTATTATTGACTCTAGGGCATATTTCCTTCAATATGAATCAAAATGCTTGCAAACACCTTGCTTGAGTTATTGAAGAATATAAGAAGTTCAATGCTGATTTTCAGCATTGTATCTATGATATTGAGGAACAATATGATTTTGTAGATGAGTGGAATAGAATGATAGATAAATATGGATGACAGACAATACGAAGTTCAGTGCTAATTTTCAGCATTGTATCCATGATATTGAGCGACAAGATGGTTTTATAGATGAGTGGAATAGAATGATAGACAAATATGGACGACATGATAATCAGTGGCTGCAAAGGACTACCCGAAGAAGTGAAAGCATGAATAAACAACTAAAGCAGTACATTAGTATTAGATATGACATGCTTCCCTTTTTTAGCATTTCGAGTGGCTTGTTGCCGATAAAAGATTTGTAGAGGTGAAGTGTGACTTCAAGGCGTCACAAAACTACTCCCAAGATGAAGGTAAAAGATAGCTATGTATTCGTGTATGGTGCAACTATATATAGTCCAACAATATTCAAGATGTTCCAGGAGCAAGTGCTTCAGATCTTGAACTATGACACATTTCTTTGTGATGGTATTGAGAAAGAGCAGATCGTATGTACAGTTAAATTTCATGGCATGCAGCGTGAGCATGTCATCAGATTGGATCCAAGCAAGCGAAGAAAAAGTCAATTGCAGTTGCAAGAAGTTTGAATTTGCTGGACAATATTAGTAATATCAAGCATATACCTGAACAATATATATTGAAAAGATGGACAATTAGTGCCAAAGTGCTCGACATACCAAGCAATCGCAATCTGCATGAGGATCTAAAAGCAAGAATGTCGAACTTCTACAAAGATTTGTGCAAAATATTTATCCACGTAGCTTCTCGCGCCACAGAGTCTGATGAAACATATGATATGGCTGCTAAATGCACAGAGCAGCTAGCACAAGTTACGGAGAAACAGTTGAAAATTAGAACTAATCTGAATCCAAGCAGCCACTATTTTTACTCCTTTTATGCAATTATGAACGAAACTTTCTCGATTCCAATCCAACTCATCCTTTTGGAGTTGACGTCCGGATTTGGGTAACTCCTTTGCTTCACAAGGTATATACTATAGTACTAGTTGCATAGAGTATTTTTCAAACTAAGACTTACAATTAACTTTGCGGTTGAAGGTCCGAACATTGACTCTAGTACAGTTTCAAAACATAACGAGGGGCTTGAAAGATCAAGAGGTGTTAAGGTCAAGGAGAAGACGTATGAGGATCAGCAAGGCGCATTGGTGGCTTGGAAAAAGCAAAGAAACAAAGAAGCAAAAGAAGATCGATGATTCTTTACAACTACAACTTAAAATGCCTTTCACAAATCAAATGTCCGTGTATAACCCAATCTTGATGGTACAAGAAGTCTACCCCTTTTTAACTTTCTCTCATTTTTCAAACTTCAATGACGCCCAGCTTTGCTATTAATTTTCTTAGGGTCATTTGGGAGAAAATATTGTACGAGGATCAGCAAGACCCATTGGTGGTCTAGTTGGCATGCATAATACTATCTATGATATTCTTATTCTGATCGGCCTCAAATAAATTCTAAATACGGACCTTCTGGTTTTTTATGTAGTTCCTTGGTTGTCGTGTACTCTATCTTTGATCGTCTCGCATTATTCCACAAGATATTGTCATGTGAACCCATTGTATATCTTCCTTGTTTGCATGTGTTTTCAGACTAGCAACTTTCGATTGATATACTTATGAGCCTCTTCAAGAGATTCCAAAAAAATCTCCCATATAAATGATTATTGGGGCTTCCCCAATAATTTTGTTGGGGTTTGTAGGTGTGATGCTTTCTCATATCTCAATAATCCTTCCCTAGCATCTTTTTTAAGGACCATCCTTCTCCGGCATCAAACCTGACATATGGCCACCACTTGTCAATGATCTCTCTCTCTCTCTCTCTCTCTCTCTCTCTCTCCGGGTGACTATGTGCGGGCAGTCAAGCGGCGGCGTGGTGGTCCCACAACACGATGGTCCGTCGAGGATTTGATGGGCGGCAAGGTGGGCAATGGCGGCGGCGTGCTAACCTGGCAAGGATTGGGAGTGGTATTGGAAGAAGCCAAAATTTTCTAAATATTGAAAGGGACAGAGAGATTTATTGGGAGCCCCTAATAATTTTTTTGAGAAAAGATGTATGTTGGAGCACACTACTTGTTCCTACTCCCCTAATATCAGACTTTTATTGTGGAAGTGGTTCTCTCGAAGATACTCTTAGGCTTGTTTTTTTTCCTTTGTGAAAATCACGTGTTAGCCTTGGGGCTTTTTTTTGTGGGAACGTATTAGCCTTAGTTGATTTGACCGGATTGCACAAATGTGAGTTTTCTTTTGGAACACAGTATGGATACATGTGCTCACATATCCATGCATATACTCATCCTTATAAACACATATTTTATTTTTATGAACACCTCCGAAAGACTGGACCGACATATCATCTTGAGATTAACGAAGTCATCAAAGACATCTCATTGTCAACAGGAATGTCTTCTCCCACTGAACGTGGATCGTCGAAAATCTTACAATAAATCCAAAAATAAATGTGAGCACTACGACTTGAACGCTGATGAGTTGGGGATATAGTTGTCCTCATCATTCAACCACAGGTTGGTTTGCGCACAACTGTGAGTTGAGCGAGAGAATCAAAAGAAATCAAATCATGTGGTCCACACAAAATCTCGGAGACAACGTGATGCAATACTGCAAGAACATTACATATACATCGCACCTGAAAAAAAAAACATTATATAACATCGCAAGAACATTTAGTTCGACCGTAACCCAACTGACTTAGCTGCATGGCAACATGCCAACATGTGGATTATTAGGGACTTATAGGTAGGCACCATGTGCGTGATGAAACGTACGTGACATGGCAGATCAGACCCTCGAACCTTGGACTTTGATCACATACACCGACGTTCTGCTTCGGGAACTCGTGTGAAAACTTGTACTCCACCACGCTCCTAGTTTGGAGACAAAAACGACATGCGGCAAAAACGGCATGGCTTTGTAGTACTGCGTACGAAAAACACGTCCGCGCCATGTCGTTTCTGCCGACACTTGAGCATCTACGTACCCACGGACGCCACCGACGAGATGCTGCACCCCAATGCCGGCGAACGAAAATGCTACAACACGTCGGCCGGAAGAACACAAGGAAGGGAACTGAACAGAATGGCCAGGGCAGGTGGGCAGATGATTTCCGTGTACGAAAGACCGGCGCATTCATGATGGGATTCTCGCTCTTCATGAGATTGTTCATGGGGTGGCGTCGCAGGATCATAAGACTGGTCTTTCTTGTGGCTAGTGCTTCAACATTGGGGCTTTGATGAGAGATGGTGTTCTTGGATCATGCAGTTAGTTCGGACTGGTAATACGGTGATTAATTTTAATGGCGAGATGAGACCATTTTTTTTGGTCCTCTAGCGGAGTGAAACAAGGGGACCCTATCTCCCATGTTCTTTTCAACCTCGCTGTCGATGCCTTGGCACACATCCTAGACAAAGCTAGGATGGCCGGTCACCTCTCGGGGTAGTAAGTCACTTGATCAATGGAGGTGTCACCCATTTACAGTATGCAGATGACACCATGATTATGGTGGAGGAGTTGGATCTTAGCATCGTTAATCTTAAGTTACTCCTTTTATGTTTTGAGGGCATGTCGGACTTGAGATCAACTTTGACAAGAGTGAGGTCGTTGTCTTGAGATACTTTGCGGCCAAGCAACAACGGATCACGGACAACCTAAATTGCAAGTTGGCGGCCTTCCCCATTGCATATTCAGGGATGTTGTTGTCCAACTTGAGGACTTTGATGCATGAATTCGACCCGCTGGTGGGGTGAGTAGCGTCTCGGGCAAAGCCTGGTGTGGACGGTTCACTTTCAAGGGGAGTAAATCTTTTCTTATAAGCTCTAACCTCGCGAGCGTCCCCATGTATATGATGGGGATGTATATCTTACCAGAGGGCGTTCACATCTTCTTTGATAAGGATTTGGCTAGATTTTGTTGGCAGGCAGCAAACGGCCGCCAGAAATATCATATGGTCAAATGGGCGAACATTTGTTTGCCCAAGAATCGGGGTGGATTAGGTATTATTGTCCCGCGCCACATGATCGTCGCCCTCATGTTGAGATGGGTGTGGCAGATCATGCGGGGTGAGGAAGGCTTGTGGTTGCAGCTTCTTCAGGCAAAATATCTAAGAGGCGAGCCTGTCCTGGCATGCTCTCGCTCGGGTGGCTTCCAGTTTTGGAGATCCATCCAACAGATCAAGGAGAACGTTCGTCTATAGGTTTCCTTCACTATAAGAAATGGGGAAGGAACCCAATTTTGGCTGGATCCATGGGTTGGTGGCGAGCCACTTCGGATGGGTTTCCCTAATCTGTTTGCTATCAGCGTTGGCTCTTGGTTTCCGCGGTCTCCCAAGATGTTTCATCGCACATTTGGGCAAGAGGAAATTATGGAGTGGACTAGATTGCGGGTAGCCCTCCGCCGGTGTTGCCAGATTATTCGAACACCGTTTCTTGGAGTCTTACACATTCAGGTGAGTTCCATGTGAGCTTGGCTATTTGCACTATGCCATTCGCCCACTATTCCTTGGCTTTCTCCTCTGTAGAAAGCCCCATTGCCTTTAAAGATGAAGATTTTTGTGTGGCAACTATTGCGTGACCGCCTACCCTCTAGGGCCGAGGTGGTTAAGCGGCACGGCCCAGGTAATGGCATATGTCCCTTCTGTGTTGTCTCTGAAACCGAGACCCACATCATGTTCTCGTGCACTGCTGCGCAGGCCCTTTGAACTTTCATACGCGAGGCACTGGGGCCCGACAGGGGAGCCCTGAACTTTGCGGAGTCCTTGAGACTAGAGCTACCCAGACTGGGCGTAATCGCTGATTATTCTGGCTTATCTTTGTGGCGATGTCGTGCATGTCGTGGATGACACGTAATAAAGTGGTGATTGAGTGGGTCTTTCCGCAGCAGGCCTCTGTCTCGTTCTTCAAATTCCTTACTTTCCTGCAGCGCTGACACCCGCTTTCTAGGCAACGTGACCGCGTCCGGCTTGGGCTCGTGCTGGATGTGCTTCTGGCTACCCGCACGTCACTTATCCTCTTCAGATGGCCGCCTTGTCTACTGCCAGTCGGTGGCTTTTTTCATATTTCTTTGATGCTTTTTTTGGGCGTGATTGTGATGTTGTCTCAACCGTCTTATTTGCTATGTTACGTGGGATTTGGTTGTATGGACAATTACTTTATTTATAAAGCGGGCCAAGTCTCACCCTGTTTTCTTTTTCGCTAGTGTGTTGCAAACTGAGCATAACTCAGATTGTTAGGTTCTTTGTAGTGGAACGAATTCATCAGGTTCAAGTCTTAGACTTACAGGTGCTTATAATTTTCTATTTTTATTTCAGGTTTTTCGACGATGTTCGTTTAGTGAGAAAATGTGTTTTTCGTCGACTACAAAGCTGATTGTGATGACTTTATTAATTTTAAGATGTTGTGTCGACTAAATTTTGAGATGTTGTCCTAAAGAAGCCGGTACAAGCCTAACATGATAGTGCGACGCACGGTAGGGTATTCGAGAGCATCCTAATATTGACATGACTGATCGTGACCAATGGACTACAACAAGATGACTGAACAACAACACCGACCACCTCTTCAACGACGCATGAGTACAAGACCCTGGCCTTTTATGGGCAACAATGATGTTGCCACTTGCCAGGACTGTGACCGTCGCAGTCACTTCGGTCAACATGGCGGGTGTCATGCTCATCCTCCTGTTCAGATTGAGTTTATGCTTTCATGCTCATGCTAGTGAGACAGACACGCTAGACTTTTCTTCGGCTTGCTAAATGTATGATTTGCCTTTCCGCAAAGAAAGAAAAAGGGTATAGTTTGCCTCTTATGACAGATTCCATAAGTCATATGCATGCCTTGTTTTCTCAGATTAAAACTAATTCGAGTGTTGCTGATTACTTCAACAGGTTCATGCTTAATTATTTCAATATTTTAAAAATGCTTTATTATGTGTTCTTTTTCTTGGGGGAAAAGGGTTTTCATTATTCATCCATAATTAGAATGATCCTTTTTTTTGCGAGAAAACTTTTGATCTATTCATCTTTAATAATAGCAGTACAATGAACACCGGAAATAATAAAAATTACATCTAGACTCATAGGCCACCTAGCGACGACTATAAGCACTGAAACAATCAGAACGATCCAACTCACGAAGTTTTACAACACCATCCGGGCCAGACCACATGGGGTTGTAAAATCAACAACCATAATCATTTAATATCAACAAGGAATGGGAGGCGATGTACTTTGTTAATCTTCAGTTGTATGTTTACTGTGGCGAATAAACTCAGTTGGGTTTAGTATTGTGCTTTGCCGTGGAGACAAGTCAAATTATGCTATCGTATGGTTGCCACGCTTTCAGTGTATATATTCTGAAACACACAAATAAGTACTGTACTTGTTTGTTAGCAATTTAAGGAAAAAAAACTGGGAGGGCACACAGCACTGATTAGTCTAAAACATCTAATCCTGGCAGAATTATCATAATCAAATGCAAAGCTAAATGACAACAAATTCCATATATATAATTGTGGTGATGCAAAGGAAATTATCATGAAGTTGTATCAGACCACATAATAATTGAGATAAAGCAACAAGGAATGACTTGTGGGGGGAAAGAACAATAGTACTCGAAAGTCAAAACAACTGCTAATATTGTTAGAATTTGATTTATAGCTCTCTCTAAAGACAAAGAAAAACAGGTTTGTACATTTGCCAAGTCTGTTTTCATGTAAAAAAACAGGGAAAACATCAAAGGACATGATGACAACAGCCATTCCTTGGACACTGGAAATACCAGAGTTACACTTATTCACTATGCATAATATAGCAGTAGAGTAGCAGAAGAACCCTGACAAAAAATAGCAGAACAAGCACAACACCACTGTAAGTAGCAAATCATGCTCCATGATTGACTGAACATTCAGTACAAAAAAAGAAAAAACAGAAACTATTACAAAACCACCGAGCAGTAGCAGTTTAAGCTCAACAAAACTGTTGCTTAGGAGAAGACAAATAGTACATGCGCAACTAGACATTAAATGGAGCCGTTTCCACATCATATTATAGGGAACTTATCTAGCTATATTAATATCGCTGAGATGCTATCTCCTGAAAAAAGGAACACTGCATACTCAGGTGTGATCAGCAGCCGGATTATACACCATGCTTCACATCAGTGCACCAGCGCCGCATTTTAGTAGCAGGCTACGCATCTTGAGCTACTGGTGTGTATCAGCAAGCTAGCAGAGTCAACCTAGCTATCAGGTTCTATTAGCACGGACCCTGAGAACTTCCAAGTCCATGTCGTCAGGGTCAGTTGCCTGGATCTCAAAGTGCACCCCGTCGAGCTCGTGGCGGAATTGATTCCTCGACACAGCATATATGGTCTTTGCACGGATGCGACAATCATCAGGAGACCTGAAAAGAAAGGGAACAGCTGTAATATTGTTATCTTCTTAGGAATTAGTAGCAGCTACCTGTGACAACTGACAAGAATACCCTACAAAAACTGAAACAAAAAAACAGGTATTCAGTACCATGAATGGAAAATCCATGGGAGTCATGCAGTGCAAGTGATATGTATCTCCCACATGGACATTTCATCAAATTTTAAAAACGTTATCCCATGAAATCTAACATTTAATTAATATCTTACCAAATATCAACGTGCAACTAATACATCTTACCTAATATAACGTGGAACTAATATCCTACCTAATATACACGTGCATGGCAGGTACACGATTACTAGTGTACTGTGTACACAAACATTCTTGTCTAAAAAACATTCTAACCACTGACAACTGAAAAGTATTGTCAAGTGCACTGCCGTCAGCTAGCCCCATTGTTACTGAATTGCACTTTTGTATTCATCGCTTTGCTGTTACCTTCGCGAGGTTACACGAAAAATAAAATGTTTCCTTTGTAGGATATGAGAGAATTAAGTTGGTCGTTGGGTGAGCTTGAAACATAATGCTTATTGGACAGAGTATCATGTAACGCGTATGAACATCCTAACAACTGAAAGCTGAAAGGATTGTACAATGACTGGGGTCAGCCACCCCCAGTTTTACTGAAGCTGTGCTTCTGAACCCACCCCATCGCTGTTTAAGTGTTTAGCACAGCAATAAATCTTTTTGGAGAATTATCATAGCAATAAATCTTTTTCCACAATTGACACAACCATAAATCCTTTTGAACAATTATCATAGCAAATAAATACATCTGCCTAGATAGAATCTTCAACTCTGTAACCAAACTGAATTCAGTCACAGGTGACAAGAAACAGGGGGCAAGAAAGACGAGGCTAACCAGGAGATGAAGAAAATCTTGCTCTTGCGGCAGTTGTCGTCGCTGACGAAATCCAGGTCGTAGACGGCGTAGCGGCAGTCGTCGACAGGCAGCGAGGCCGTGAAGTCGTCATAGCTCTCCCCGGGCGCACCGGTCTTCTCGACCACGACCTCCTCCGTGCTGTCGTCGATCTTGAATATCACGTACCGGTGCACCTTCCTCCTCTTCAGCTCCATGAACGCGCTCTTGCTCCGCTCCGGGACGTCAATCCACGCCGGCGAGTTCCCACCCTACACAAACAACCGGCCAGTTCCCCCGTCAGCCACAGAACAACAGACATTCCCGCTCGCTCGGTTGCCAAGATCGGCGAAAAAGAAAGGAGAAAACAACAACCATGAGCGTAAACCCAAGAAACTCCATGGTGCTGTTGCTATTGCCGCCGAGGAAGCCCGGCGAAGGGGTT